>NW_028175662.1:0-7500 GCF_949987555.1 Borostomias antarcticus
GTCCGCTGGTTCTGTCCGCTGGTCCTGTTCGCTGGTTCTGACCGCTGGTTCCTGACCGCTGGTTCTGACCGCTGGTTCTGACCGCTGGTCCTGTCCGCTGCCGTCTTCTGGCTCTCATAAGGACGTCACATCGGCCCCGAACGCTGCTGTCGTTTTATATCCATCTTTCTCTCTCCCTCCACCCCCTTTATTCCTGCTTATCTTGCTCCCTCTCTCTCCCCCACCATCTCTCTCTCTCTCCCCCACCATCTCTCTCTCTCCCCCACCATCTCTCTCTCTCTCCCTCCACCTCTCCCCCGTCTCTCTCTCTCTCTCCCCCACCATCGCTCTCTCTCTCCCTCCACCTCTCCACCATCTCTCTCTCTCTCTCCCTCCACCTCTCCCCTACCATCTCTCTCACTTCTCTCTCTCTCTCTCTCTCTCTCTCCACCTCTCTCTCTCTCTCCCTCTCTCCCCCGTCTCTCTCTCTCTCTCTCCCTCTCTCCCCCATCTCGCTCTCTCTCTCTCTCTCTCTCAGGCAGGAGCCCAGATCAGTCTAGCGGATGTGAACTGCTCGGGGGAGAGAACCAGCCAGTGGTACAACCTCCTCAGCCACTCCCACCTGCCAGGACGCGGCCGCGGGGACAAGCCCGACCCAGAGAGCGCCCCAGACCCCGCCCCAGAGAGCGCCCCGGAGCTCGACCCAGAGAGCGCCGCCGAAAGGGCCCCAGAGAGCGCCCCCGAGCCCGACCCAGAGAGGGCCCCAGAACCTGCCCCGGGGCCGGGCGTAGACGGACAGTCAGACAGGGTGAGACGGGAGTTATGGCTAGTTATAGACAGCTATGGCTAGTTATAGACAGTTATAGCTAGGTATAGACAGTTATAGCTAGTTATAGACAGTTATGGCTAGTTATAGACAGTTATGGGTAGTTATAGACAGTTATAGCTAGTTATAGACAGCTATGGCTAGTTATAGACAGTTATGGCTAGTTATAGACAGTTATAGCTAGTTATAGACAGTTATAGCTAGTTATAGACAGTTATGGCGAGTTATAGACAGTCTTGGCTAGTTATAGACAGTTATAGCTAGTTAAAGACAGTTATAGCTAGTTATAGACAGTTATGGCTAGTTATAGACAGTTATGGCTAGTTATAGACAGTTATAGCTAGTTATAGACAGCTATGGCTAGTTATAGACAGTTATGGCTAGTAATAGACAGTTATGGCTAGTTATAGACAGTTATAGCTAGTTATAGACAGCTATGGCTAGTTATAGACAGTTATGGCTAGTGATAGACAGTTATAGCTAGTTATAGACAGTTATGGCTAGTTATAGACAGTTATGGCTAGTTATAGACAGTTATGGCTAGTTATAGACAGTTATGGCTAGTTATAGACAGTTATAGCTAGTTATAGACAGCTATGGCTAGTTATAGACAGTTATGGCTAGTGATAGACAGTTATAGCTAGTTATAGACTGTTATGGCTAGTTATAGACAGTTATAGCTAGTTATAGACAGTTATGGCTAGTTATAGACAGTTATGGCTAGTTATAGACAGTTATAGCTAGTTATAGACAGTTATGGCTAGTTATAGACAGTTATAGCTAGTTATAGACAGTTATGGCTAGTTATAGACAGTTATGGCTAGTTATAGACAGTAATAGCTAGTTATAGACAGTTATGTATAGTTGTAGACAGTTATGGCTAGTTATAGACAGTTATAGCTAGTTATAGACAGCTATGGCTAGTTATAGACAGTTATGGCTAGTTATAGACAGTTATGGCTAGTTATAGACAGTTATGGCTAGTTATAGACAGTTATGGCTAGTTATAGACAGTTATGGCTAGTGATAGACAGCTATGGCTAGTTATAGACAGCTATGGCTAGTTAGAGACAGTTATGGCTAGTTATAGACAGTTATGGCTAGTTATAGACAGTTATAGCTAGTTATAGACAGTTATGGCTAGTTATATACAGTTATAGCTAGTTATAGACAGTTATGGCTAGTTATAGACAGTTATGGCTAGTTAGTTATAGGCAGTTATGGCTAGTTATAGACAGTTATAGCTAGTTATAGACAGTTATAGCTAGTTATAGACAGTTATGACTAGTTATAGACAGTTATAGCTAGTTATGGCTAGTTATAGACAGTTATGGCCAGTTATAGACAGTTATGGCTAGTTATAGACAGTTATGGCTAGTTATAGACAGTTATAGCTAGTTATAGACAGTTATAGCTAGTTATAGACAGTTATAGCTAGTTATAGACAGTTATGGCTAGTTATAGACAGTTATAGCTAGTTATATACAGTTATAGCTAGTTATAGACAGTTATAGCTAGTTATAGACAGTTATGACTAGTTATAGACAGTTATGCCTAGTTATAGACAGTTATGCCTAGTTATATACAGTTATAGCTAGTTATAGACAGTTATAGACAGTTATAGCTAGTTATAGACAGTTATGACTAGTTATAGACAGTTATGCCTAGTTATAGACAGTTATGCCTAGTTATATACAGTTATAGCTAGTTATAGACAGTTATGGCTTGTTATAGACAGTTATAGCTAGTTATAGACAGTTATAGCTAGTTATAGACAGTTATAGCTAGTTATAGACAGTTATGGCTAGTTATAGACAGTTATAGCTAGTTATAGACAGTTATAGCTAGTTATAGACAGCTATGGCTAGTTATAGACAGCTATGGCTAGTTATAGACAGTTATAGCTAGTTATAGACAGTTATAGCTAGTTATAGACAGTTATGGCTAGTTATAGACAGTTATGCCTAGTTATAGACAGTTATGGCTAGTTATAGACAGTTATAGCTAGTTATAGACAGTTATAGCTAGTTATAGACAGCTATGGCTAGTTATAGACAGCTATGGCTAGTTATAGACAGTTATAGCTAGTTATAGACAGTTATAGCTAGTTATAGACAGTTATGGCTAGTTATAGACAGTTATGCCTAGTTATAGACAGTTATGGCTAGATATAGACTGTTATGTCTAGTTATAGACAGTTATAGCTAGTTATAGACTGTTATGTCTAGTTATAGACAGTTATAGCTAGTTATAGACAGTTATGCCTAGTTATAGACAGTTATGCCTAGTTATATACAGTTATAGCTAGTTATAGACAGTTATGGCTTGTTATAGACAGTTATAGCTAGTTATAGACAGTTATAGCTAGTTATAGACAGTTATAGCTAGTTATAGACAGTTATGGCTAGTTATAGACAGTTATAGCTAGTTATAGACAGTTATAGCTAGTTATAGACAGCTATGGCTAGTTATAGACAGCTATGGCTAGTTATAGACAGTTATAGCTAGTTATAGACAGTTATAGCTAGTTATAGACAGTTATGGCTAGTTATAGACAGTTATGCCTAGTTATAGACAGTTATGGCTAGTTATAGACAGTTATAGCTAGTTATAGACAGTTATAGCTAGTTATAGACAGCTATGGCTAGTTATAGACAGCTATGGCTAGTTATAGACAGTTATAGCTAGTTATAGACAGTTATAGCTAGTTATAGACAGTTATGGCTAGTTATAGACAGTTATGCCTAGTTATAGACAGTTATGGCTAGATATAGACTGTTATGTCTAGTTATAGACAGTTATAGCTAGTTATAGACTGTTATGTCTAGTTATAGACAGTTATAGCTAGTTATAGACAGTTATAGCTAGTTATAGACAGTTATAGCTAGTTATAGACAGTTATAGCTAGTTATAGGCTAGTTATAGACAGTTATGGCTAGTTATAGACAGTTATAGCTAGTTATAGACAGTTATAGCTAGTTATAGGCTAGTTATAGACAGTTATGGCTAGTTATAGACAGTTATAGCTAGTTATAGACAGTCATAGCTAGTTATAGACAGTTATAGCTAGTTATAGACAGTTATGGCTAGTTATAGACAGTTATGGCTAGTTATAGACAGTTATAGCTAGTTATAGACAGTTATGGCTAGTTATAGACAGTTATAGCTAGTTATAGACAGTTATAGCTAGTTATAGACAGTTATGGCTAGTTATAGACAGTTATGGCAAGATATAGACAGTTATAGCTAGTTATAGACAGTTATAGCTAGTTATAGACAGTTATGGCTAGTTATAGACAGTTATGGCTAGTTAAAGACAGTTATAGCTAGTTATATACAGTTATGGCTAGTTATAGACAGCTATGGCTAGTTATAGACAGTTATGGCTAGTTAAAGACAGTTATAGCTAGTTATAGACAGTTATAGCTAGTTATAGACAGTTATGGCCAGTTATAGACAGTTATGGCTAGTTATAGACAGTTATGGCTAGTTAGTTATAGACAGTTATGGCTAGTTATAGACAGTTATGGCTAGTTATAGACAGTTATAGCTAGTTATAGACAGTTATAGCTAGTTATAGACAGTTATGGCTAGTTATAGACAGTTATAGCTAGTTATAGACAGTTATGGCTAGTTATAGACAGTTATGGCCAGTTATAGACAGTTATGGCTTAGTTATAGACAGTTATGGCTAGTTATAGACAGTTATAGCTAGTTATAGACAGTTATAGCTAGTTATAGACAGTTATAGCTAGTTATAGACAGTTATGGCTAGTCATAGACAGTTATAGCTAGTTATATACAGTTATAGCTAGTTATAGACAGTTATAGCTAGTTATAGACAGTTATGACTAGTTATAGACAGTTATGCCTAGTTATAGACAGTTATGCCTAGTTATATACAGTTATAGCTAGTTATAGACAGTTATGGCTAGTATAGACAGTTATAAGCTAGTTATAGACAGTTATAGCTAGTTATAGACAGTTATAGCTAGTTATAGACAGTTATGGCTAGTTATAGGACAGTTATAGCTAGTTATAGACAGTTATAGCTAGTTATAGACAGCTATGGCTAGTTATAGACAGCTATGGCTAGTTATAGACAGTTATGGCTAGTTATAGACAGTTATGCCTAGTTATAGACAGTTATGGCTAGATATAGACTGTTATGTCTAGTTATAGACAGTTATAGGCTAGTTATAGACTGTTATGTCTAGTTATAGGACAGTTATAGCTAGTTATAGACAGTTATAGCTAGTTATAGACAGTTATAGCTAGTTATAGACAGTTATGGCTAGTTATAGACAGTTATGGCTAGTTATAGACAGTTATAGCTAGTTATAGACAGTTATAGCTAGTTATAGGCTAGTTATAGACCAATTATGGCTAGTTATAGACAGTTATAGCTAGTTATAGACAGTTATAGCTAGTTATAGACAGTTATGGCTAGTTATAGACAGTTATGGCTAGTTATAGACAGTTATGGCTAGTTATAGACAGTTATGGCTAGTTATAGGACAGTTATGGCTAGTTATAGACAGTTATAGCTAGTTATAGACAGTTATGGCTAGTTATAGACAGTTATAGCTAGTTATAGACAGTTATAGCTAGTTATAGACAGTTATAGCTAGTTATAGACAGTTATGGCTAGTTATAGACAGTTATGGCAAGATATAGACAGTTATAGCTAGTTATAGACAGTTATAGCTAGTTATAGACAGTTATGGCTAGTTATAGACAGTTATGGTAGTTATAGACAGTTATGGCTAGTTAAGACAGTTATGGCTAGTTAAAGACAGTTATAGCTAGTTATAGACAGTTATGGCTAGTTATAGACTGCTATGGCTACGTTATAGACAGTTATGGCTAGTTAAAGACAGTTATAGCTAGTTATAGACAGTTATAGCTAGTTATAGACAGTTATGGCAGTTATAGACAGTTATGGCTAGTTATAGACAGTTATGGCTAGTTATAGACAGTTATGGCTAGTTAGGTTATAGACAGTTATGGCTAGTTATAGACAGTTATGGCTAGTTATAGACAGTTATAGCTAGTTATAGACAGTTATAGCTAGTTATAGACAGTTATGACTAGTTATAGACAGTTATAGCTTAGTTATAGACAGTTATGGCTAGTTTATAGACAGGTTATGGCCAGTTATAGACAGTTATGGCTAGTTATAGACAGTTATAGCTAGTTATAGACAGTTATAGCTAGTTATAGACAGTTATAGCTAGTTATAGACAGTTATGGCTAGTTATAGACAGTTATAGCTAGTTATATACAGTTATAGCTAGTTATAGACAGTTATAGCTAGTTATAGACAGTTATGACTAGTTATAGACAGTTATGCTAGTTATAGACAGTTATGCTAGTTAATAAGTTATGCTAGTTATAGACAGTTATGGCTAGTTATAGACAGTTATAGCTAGTTATAGACAGTTATAGCTAGTTATAGACAGTTATAGCTAGTTATAGACAGTTATGGCTAGTTATAGACAGTTATAGCTAGTTATAGACAGTTATAGCTAGTTATAGACAGCTATAGGCTAGTTATAGACAGCTATGGCTAGTTTATAGACAGTTATAGCTAGTTATAGACAGTTATAGCTAGTTATAGACAGTTATGGCTAGTTATAGACAGTTATGCTAGTTATAGACAGTTATGGCTAGATATAGACTGTTATGTCTAGTTATAGACAGTTATAGCTAGTTATAGACTGTTATGTCTAGTTATAGACAGTTATAGCTAGTTATAGACAGTTATAGCTAGTTATAGACAGTTTATAGCTAGTTATAGACAGTTATGGCTAGTTATAGACAGTTTAATAGGCTAGTTATAGACAGTTATGGCTAGTTATAGACAGTTATAGCTAGTTATAGACAGTTATAGCTTAGTTATAGGCTAGTTATAGACAGTTATGGCTAGTTATAGACAGTTATAGCTAGTTATAGACAGTTATAGCTAGTTATAGACAGTTATAGCTAGTTATAGACAGTTATGGCTAGTTATAGACAGTTATGGCTAGTTATAGACAGTTATGGCTAGTTATAGACAGTTATAGCTAGTTATAGACAGTTATGGCTAGTTATAGACAGTTATAGCTAGTTATAGACAGTTATAGCTAGTTATAGACAGTTATGGCTAGTTATAGACAGTTATGGCAAGATATAGACAGTTATAGCTAGTTATAGACAGTTATAGCTAGTTATAGACAGTTATGGCTAGTTATAGACAGTTATGGCTAGTTATAGACAGTTATGGCTAGTTATAGACAGTTATGGCTAGTTAAAGACAGTTATAGCTAGTTATAGGACAGTTATGGCTAGTTATAGACAGCTATGGCTAGTTATAGACAGTTATGGCTAGTTAAAGACAGTTATAGCTAGTTATAGACAGTTATAGCTAGTTATAGACAGTTATAGGCTAGTTATAGACAGTTATAGCTAGTTATAGACAGTTATGGCTAGTTATAGACAGTTATAGCTAGTTATAGACAGTTATGGCTAGTTATAGACAGTTATGGCTAGTTATAGACAGTTATGGCTAGTTATAGACAGTTATGGCTAGTTATAGACAGTTATAGCTAGTTATAGACTGTTATGGCTAGTTATAGACAGTTATGGCTAGTTATAGACAGTTATGGCTAGTTATAGACGGTTATAGCTAGTTATAGACGGTTATAGCTAGTTAT
>NW_028175661.1:0-8668 GCF_949987555.1 Borostomias antarcticus
TCGGAGTTAACCAAGTATCAGATCTATCGATGAGTTCCGGTAGCAATGGAGAAGAATACTGTGTGTGTGTGTGTGTGTGTGTGTGTGTGTGTGTGTGTGTGTGTGTGTGTGTGTGTGTGTGTGTGTGTGTGTGTGTGTGCGTGCGAACAGTCTGTCCACATCTCACAAGCCTACATCAGACAAGACATTAACGGACCCCCCACCATGGTCTGGTCTGGTCTGGTCTGGTCTGGTCTGGTCTGGTCTGGTCTGGTCTGGCCTGGCCTGGTCTGGGTCTGGTCTGGTCTGGTCTGGTCTGGTCTGGGTCTGGTCTGGTCTGGTCTGGTCTGGTCTGGTCTGGGTCTGGTCTGGTCTGGTCTGGTCTGGTCTGGTCTGGTCTGGTCTAGTCTGGTGTGGTCTGGTCTGGTCTGGTCTGGTCTGGTCTGGTCTGGTCTGGTCTGGTCTGGTCTGGTCTGGGTCTGGTCTGGTCTGGTCTGGTCTGGGTCTGGGTCTGGTCTGGGTCTGGCCTGGTCTGGTCTGGTCTGGTCTGGTCTGGGTCTGGGTCTGGTCTGGTCTGGTCTGGTCTGGTCTGGTCTGGTCTGGTCTGGGTCTGGCCTGGTCTGGTCTGGTCTGGTCTGGTCTGGTCTGGTCTGGTCTGGGTCTGGGTCTGGTCTGGTCTGGTCTGGTCTGGTCTGGTCTGGTCTGGTCTGGTCTGGTCTAGCCTAGCCTGGTCTGGTCTGGTCTGGTCTGGTCTGGTCTGGTCTGGTCTGGTCTGGTCTGGTGCTGTGAACACCAGGCCAAACTGGACTAGTGTGTCGGTTCTAAACTGGACTAGGTTTTATGATCTGAGTTGTACTATGTTGTAGGGTTCTGAGTTGTACTATGTTGTATGGTTCTTCTGAGCTGTACTATTTTATAGGTTCTGAGCTGGACTATGTTATAGGTTCTAAGCTGGACTATGTTGTAGGTTCTAAGCTGGACTATGTTGTAGGTTCTGAGCTGGACTATGTTGTAGGTTCTGAGCTGGACTATGTTATAGGTTCTAAACTGGACTATGTTATAGGTTCTAAGCTGGACTATGTTGTAGGTTCTGTGCTGGACTATGTTGTAGGTTCTGAGCTGGACTATGTTGTAGGTTCTAAGCTGGACTATGTTGTAGGTTCTAAGCTGGACTATGTTGTAGGTTCTAAGCTGGACTATGTTGTAGGTTCTAAGCTGGACTATGTTGTAGGTTCTAAGCTGGACTATGTTATAGGTTCTAAGCTGGACTATGTTATAGGTTCTGAGCTGGACTATGTTATAGGTTCTAAGATGGACTATGTTATAGGTTCTAAGCTGGACTATGTTATAGGTTCTAAGCTGGACTATGTTGTAGGTTCTGAGCTGGACTATGTTGTAGGTTCTAAGCTGGACTATGTTGTAGGTTCTAAGCTGGACTATGTTATAGGTTCTAAGCTGGACTATGTTGTAGGTTCTGAGCTGGACTATGTTATAGGTTCTAAGCTGGACTATGTTATAGGTTCTAAGCTGGACTATGTTATAGGTTCTAAGATGGACTATGTTATAGGTTCTAAGCTGGACTATGTTGTAGGTTCTGTGCTGGACTATGTTGTAGGTTCTGAGCTGGACTATGTTGTAGGTTCTAAGCTGGACTATGTTGTAGGTTCTAAGATGGACTATGTTATAGGTTCTAAGCTGGACTATGTTGTAGGTTCTGAGCTGGACTATGTTGTAGGTTCTAAGCTGGACTATGTTATAGGTTCTAAGCTGGACTATGTTATAGGTTCTAAGCTGGACTATGTTGTAGGTTCTGAGCTGGACTATGTTGTAGGTTCTAAGCTGGACTATGTTATAGGTTCTAAGATGGACTATGTTATAGGTTCTAAGCTGGACTAGGTTGTAGGTTCTGAGCTGGACTATGTTGTAGGTTCTGAGCTGGACTACGTTGTAGGTTCTAAGATGGACTATGTTATAGGTCCTAAGCTGGACTATGTTCTAGGTCCTGAGCTGGGATGAGGAGGTGGGTAAGCAGCTGGACACCCTGGATCCCAACCAGCAACCATGGGTTCAACAGGCTGCTTTGATAAACTGGCCAGACGTGCGAGTTAAAGAGAAGAATGAACTGATTCAAATGCCTCCATGATGGAAACATGTTTGTATTGTTTAGGAGCTGAGGCAGGGTTCACATTCAGAGCCGATGTGCACAACTGAGGAATGTCTACCAGGGATGAGGGTCGGTTTGGTTTGGGATTCCATCAGTTCAGAATGAAAACGGAAAGTGCAATTTCATAATCTATTTCATAATCTATGTGAGGCGAGTGATGGATGGATTGGGACATTTCAATGTGATCTTGCTTTCTCAACGGACAGGACTGAGAGGGCATGGAGCCCAGACGTATCAGGGTGACACCTCCTGGCAGGTCAGGGTTTATTATGAACCATGACAAAGACTTCTCTCACGCACACGTGCGCGTATGTGTGTGTGTGCAGACACAAGACAAACAAAACAAGACAACAACAACAAGACAGACACAAGACAAACAAAACAAGACACAACAACAAGACACAACAACAAGACAGACACAAGACAAACAAAACAAGACACAACAACAAGACAGACACAAGACAAACAAAACAAGACACAACAACAAGACAGACACAAGATAAACAAAACAAGACACAACAACAAGACAGACACAACAACAAGACACAACAACAAGACAGACACAAGACAAACAAACAGGATCAAAACAAGCCGACACTGTAGACTACATCAATAACTACTAGATGAGATATACTGTATATGATATACGATATATTGAAAAGAAAAGAAAATGCTGAAAGTGTTTGGAAGAGGACGGGCGCTTTCAAAAATACTTGGCAGGTGATTGGATGAACCGTCTGTCAGTCACCATCTAGCATGTGCTAACTTCCACCGCTCCTCACTGCTAAACATTGAGCCTTATATCAAAGTGTTTCTCCTAGATGTTTCTGGAAGGCTTGGTGAGGGTGAGGGTAGGGCACATACTGAAGGGCAGAAGGGGGGTCAGAACTTCCTCCCCTAGGAAATTTCACTTCATTTCCTGCTGTCCGTTGAATTTTTACGCACCAATTTCTGCATGATTAGCTCGTCTGCTGCTATACCGGTAGTAACTAACTTGAATGCCAACAGGACCGTTTGTTTTAGTAATAAATACAAGGAGCCACTGGAGAGGGAGGCCCCAGAGCCGTGGGGGGTTTGAATAACAGGTTTGGCGGAGCGGCAGTAGCATATTCTAGCCCTCAGCTCTGAGGTGAGGTACACTCTTGGGACGGACACACTTCAAAGGTTTCCTCATGGTCACAGCAACGCAGAGAGAGACACTTTTTTACTCACAGCCCACAGGCTGGGTGGTGGACCACACGCACTTGGGTCAAACAGGAAGTGCTTTCGAATCCTTTCAGCCGTTTGCTTAAGGCTGCGTTCCGAATCGCATACTACCCTACTATATAGTACGGCAAAACAGGATGTAGTATGTCCCAATACATAGTATGCCACATGCAGTATGGCAAAAATACCAGGATGTCCTACTACATCCGGTCGTATTTTGCAGTATGCAAGCCAGCAGGCTTTTCTGGCTATTCTGACCCACAATCCTGTGCGCAGCGGAAATGTGCGTCACATGTGCGAGTCGTGACAGCTGTAGACGAATGTTGCGTTATGGACAGCGACGGATGTGGGCAAATTTCAAGGCGCAATGTTATGACGAGGTAGTATGTCCCAATTGGATGCCTACTGCTTGCAAAGTACGTACTTTCTAAGGGCAGCCGTAGTAGGTACTGGTAGTAAGAAGTAGAAGTATGCGATTCGGAACGCAGCCTAAGTCTGCCTGAACTGTCAGGCGGGCTCCTTTTGTAACAGGCAAGAGCAATCGAACACAGAGAAGTATTTGAAGTGAATATTGCAGATGATGGTTGAACCCGGGTCTGTCTCTCTCAGACAGAGAGAGAAGGCCTTACCGTTTCATCTGCAGAGCACGTAGCCAGGAGGCCGTCCTCAAACGGGGAGAAGTCCAGATCAGTCACCAGGTCTGAGAGAGAGAGAGAGAGAGAGAGAGAGAGAGAGAGAGAGAGAGAGAGAGAGAGAGAGAGAGAGAGAGAGAGAGAGAGAGAGGCAGAAGGAGAGAGACAGAGGGAGAGAGGAAGAGACAGAAGGAGAGAGAGAAAGAGACAGAAGGAGAGAGAGGAAGAGACAGAATGAGAGAAAGAGACAGAAGGAGAGAGAGACAGAGGGAGAGAGAGGAAGAGACAGAAGGAGAGAGAGAAAGAGGCAGAAGGAGAGAGAGACAGAGGGAGAGAGAGAGGAAGAGACAGAAGGAGAGAGAGACAGAGGGAGAGAGAGAGAGAGACAGAGGGAGAGAGAGAGGAAGAGACAGAAGGAGAGAGAGAAAGAGGCAGAAGGAGAGAGAGACAGAGGGAGAGAGAGAGAGAGGAGGTCAATCAAGAGATTTGGGTCACAAAGTGTGTATTTCTGGACGGTGGCATTTGCATTCCATAAGCCACTCATTCGGGCAGGAGAAGGAGAAATCTGTGGGTGTGTGAAGAGAAGAGAGAGAGAATTAGAGAGAGAGAAAGAGAAGAGAGAGAGAATTAGAGAGAGAGAAAGAGAAGAGAGAGTGAATGAAGAGGTTCAGGGTCTCACCAGCGTGACACGCTATCTGAGTCACAGTCCACCTGCCATCAGGACCGGTCTCCACCGAGGACAGCCCCAGCATCCCCCCACCTGTTGGACACACACACACACACACACACACACACACGCACACACGCACACGCACATACACACACACACACGCACACGCACATACACACACACACACACACACACACACACATACACGCACACACGCACACACACGCACACACACACGCACACACACGCTCGCACACACACGCGCACAAAAATCAAACCCCCCCAACTCAAAGCAACTGAATCTACTGTATGCTGGGGTACATTCTCACTGTACCTTCCTTTGCTGGCAGTACCGATGGTGCATGAAGATACACCTCCACTATGAGCCTACCTGCTCACACACACACACACTCATACCAGCGCTGCGTCTCTACATAACACACACTCACTCCCACATTCCAACCCAAACTCCCCCCGGACTGGCGCCATACTCACCGGCCTGCTCCGTGTTGAAGGCCACAAGCCTGGGGCTAGATTTGATGTGGTTCCCCTGGGAGGTGAAGGAGCCGGCCCGGACGTTACCGATCCAGCCCTGGGCAGAGGTGGAGAGTGGAGAGAGCGTGAGATGATCAATCAATCAATCAAAGCTTTATTTGTAGAGCGCATTTCATACCCAGAGGCAACACAATGCGCTTTACAGAGAACAAGGGAGGTGGGCATACGACCCACCTCTACATATTCCAGAGGGAAGCATAAAAACAGTAATCACCCGGGGGTCAGATAAGTGAGCTGTAAAAATTCTTCCCTGACCCCTCTCAACAAGGCGATCGAGCAAGCTCCTGGAGTATGTTTGTCTACCGGCTGAGAACATTTATAAAGCAATACATTACATTAAATTACATTTCAGAGTAGGAGAGGCTAAAAGCATCATAGCGTGGAATCACCGTTTGTGTCAATTAAAAGTATGATACGATTTGTCTCTCAGATGGCTTTCTAATGCGTGTGTGTGTGTGTGTGTGTGTGTGTGTGTGTGTGTGTGTGTGTGCGTGTGTGTGTGTGTGTGTGTATAATACTGGTATTACACAATGGACAGATACAATACAATAAGTTTCCACACAGGCTACATGTGAATCTCTGCATCCGACTGGAATCCTAAGCATTTTCCTTGACGTGTCTACACAAGAGCACACACACACACACACACACACACACACACACACACACACACACACACACACACACACACACTGCAGGTAAAGAAAAAGCATTCCCAGAAATCTTGCGCCCTGTTCATTCTTTAATCAAAAGAGGCCATGCAGTAAACAGGAAGAGATTTTCTTTCACACACTCACACACACACACACTCACACACACACACACACACACACACACACACACACACACACACACACACACACACACACACACAGCAGTCTCCTTTGAATCAGCACAAGCTGGAGGAAGTGTGAAGTGGCTCTCTGCCCCGCACAGCGTGCTTTCACAACGTTACCAAGAGAGGGGGAGGGGCTCTACCGGCTCAGCCTATAACACGCTCCACCTCTACCAGCTCAGCCTATCACACGCTCCTCCTCTACCAGCTCAGCCTATCACACGCTCCTCCTCTACCAGCTCAGCCTATCACACGCTCCCCCTCTACCGGCTCAGCCTATCACACGCTCCACCTCTACCAGTTCTGCCTATCACACGCTCCCCCTCTACCAGCTCAGCCTATCACACGCTCCCCCTCTACAGGCTCAGCCTATCACACGCTCCACCTCTACCAGCTCAGCCTATCACACGCTCCGCCTCTACTGGCTCAGCCTATCACACGCTCCCCCTCTACAGGCTCAGCCTATCACACGCTCCACCTCTACCAGCTCAGCCTATCACACGCTCCTCCTCTACCAGCTCAGCCTATCACACGCTCCGCCTCTACCGGCTCAGCCTATCACACGCTCCTCCTCTACCAGCTCAGCCTATCACACGCTCCTCCTCTACCAGCTCAGCCTATCACACGCTCCACCTCTACCAGCTCAGCCTATCACACGCTCCACCTCTACCAGCTCAGCCTATCACACGCTCCTCCTCTACCAGCTCAGCCTATCACACGCTCCGCTCCGCTGACCACTGTCTGCACCGCCGCTGCCCCTGGGAAAACCGTTAGGGGCATTCCCTACTAACCGTGACAGACACACACACACACACACACACACACACACACACACACACACACACACACACACACACACACACACACACACACACACAGCGACGGACGGCAGGTCAGCAGGAGGAAGACAGATGGCAGCGTGTGACAGTCCAGGGAAACAAGCAGAGTCACTGAGGGGACACTCTCCACTGAGGGGACACTCTTCACTGAGGGGACACTCTTCACTGAGGGGACACTCTTCACTGAGGGGACACTCTTCACTGAGGGGACACTCTTCACCGAGGGGACACTCTCCACTGAGGGGACACTCTCCACTGAGGGGACACTCTCCACTGAGGGGGACACTCTCCACTGAGGGGACACTCTTCACTGAGGGGACACTCTTCACTGAGGGGACACTCTTCACTGAGGGGACACTCTCCACTGAGGGGACACTCTTCACTGAGGGGACACTCTCCACTGAGGGGACACTCTTCACTGCTGCTCACAGAGCTGCCTCTGCAGGATAGGAACTAGGCCTAGCTGTGACCCCTGGGTAGAGGTCCTCTAGGACAGGAACTAGGACAGGAACTAGGCCTAGCTGTGACTCCTGGGTAGAGGTCCTCTAGGACAGGAACTAGGCCTAGCTGTGACTCCTGGGTAGAGGTCCTCTAGGACAGGAACTAGGCCTAGCTGTGACCCCTGGGTAGAGGTCCTCTAGGACAGGAACTAGGCCTAGCTGTGACCCCTGGGTAGAGGTCCTGTAGGACAGGAACTAGGCCTAGCTGTGACCCCTGGCTCCCTGTAGGACAGGAACTAGGCCTCGCTGTGACCCCTGGGTAGAGGTCCTCTAGGACAGGAACTAACTGACTAGTTAGAGTTCCTGTAGGATAGTAACTAACTGACTAGTTCTAGTTCCTGTAGGATAGTAACTAACTGACTAGTTCTAGTTCCTGTAGGATAGTAACTAACTGACTAGTTCTAGTTCATGTAGGATAGTAACTAACTGACTAGTTCTAGTTCCTGTAGGATAGTAACTAACTGACTAGTTAGACTTCCTGTAGGATAGTAACTAACTGACTAGTTCTAGTTCCTGTAGGATAGGAACTAACTGACTAGTTCTAGTTCCTGTAGGATAGTAACTAACTGACTAGTTCTAGTTCCTGTAGGATAGGAACTAACTGACTAGTTCTAGTTCCTGTAGGATAGTAACTAACTGACTAGTTCTAGTTCCTGTAGGATAGGAACTAACTGACTAGTTCTAGTTCCTGTAGGATATGAACTAACTGACTAGTTCTAGTTCCTGTAGGATAGTAACTAACTGACTAGTTCTAGGTCCTGTAGGATAGTAACTAACTGACTAGTTAGACTTCCTGTAGGATAGTAACTAACTGACTAGTTCTAGTTCCTGTAGGATAGGAACTAACTGACTAGTTCTAGTTCCTGTAGGATAGGAACTAACTGACTAGTTAGACTTCCTGTAGGATAGTAACTAACTGACTAGTTCTAGTTCCTGTAGGATAGTAACTAACTGACTAGTTCTAGTTCCTGTAGGATAGTAACTAACTGACTAGTTCTAGTTCCTGTAGGATAGTAACTAACTGACTAGTTCTAGTTCCTGTAGGATAGGAACTAACTGACTAGTTCTAGTTCCTGTAGGATAGTAACTAACTGACTAGTTCTAGTTCCTGTAGGATAGTAACTAACTGACTAGTTCTAGTTCCTGTAGGATAGGAACTAACTGACTAGTTCTAGTTCCTGTAGGATAGGAACTAACTGACTAGTTCTAGTTCCTGTAGGATAGGAACTAACTGACTAGTTCTAGTTCCTGTAGGATAGTAACTAACTGACTAGTTCTAGTTCCTGTA
>NW_028175660.1:0-7500 GCF_949987555.1 Borostomias antarcticus
CTCATTTTCAGGATTATAATGGAATATATGAAATACTCATTTTCTCAGAACTCCAACCTTTGCTGGAGGTCTTTTCTCCATCTCCAAGGAGTACTTTGAGCACGTCGGGACCTACGACGACAAGATGGAGATCTGGGGCGGGGAGAACGTGGAGATGTCCTTCAGGGTCAGTCACTCAGCTTCCAGACCTGTACTGAATCATGATTCAAACATATAGATTATTCATGATTTATTTTAAGATAAGATAGATTTATTTTAAGCACTTTTAAGATATTTTGCCAGATAGGACAGTGCAGAGTGAGAGGAAAGGTGAGAGAGAGAGACCTTAGCCTGATGACCCCATAATTAGCACTTTTGAGTACTGTATATCCTATGTGATATAAAATTAAATCTTATCAATATAATTTAACAGTGGCATTTTAATTTTAATTTTAGTAATTTATCAGACAGTTTTACCCAAAATGACTCAGAATAAGTAAATGTGTCTAGGTAGGTAGGTAGGTGTAGGTAGGTAGGTAGGTGGGTAGGTAGGTAGGTGGGTGGGTGGGTAGGTAGGTGGGTGGGTGGGTGGGTGGGTAGGTAGGTAGGTAGGTAGGTAGGTGGGTGGGAAGGAAGGTAGGTGGGTGGGTAGGTAGGTAGGTAGGTAGGTAGGTGGGTAGGTAGGTAGGTAGGTAGGTAGGTAGGTAGGTGGGTAGGTAGGTCGGTCGGTCGGTCGGTCGGTAGGGTAGGTAGGTAGGTAGGTGGGTGGGTGGGTAGGTAGGTAGGGTAGGTAGGTTAGGTAGGTAGGTAGGGTAGGTGGGTAGGTAGGGTAGGTGGGTAGGTAGGTGGGTAGGTAGGTAGGTAGGTAGGTAGGTGTAGGTAGGTAGGTAGGTAAGTACATTAATAAGCCCTGATGGGAAGTTGACGGCTAGAGCATCCACAAAAAAGAGGGGAAGTGAACATGGTGTACATCCTGGTCATTGTACATCCTGGTCATTGTACATCCTGGTCATTGTACATCCTGGTCATTGTACATCCTGGTCATTGTACATCCTGGTCATTGCCAGTAAAGTCTTCAATAAGTGCCACCACCAGTCACAGTGCTATAGAAAGGAAGAGGACAATAATTTTTTATACACACATGTCCATTTACTTGTGGTTTAAGTGGAACAGGGTGTGGAAACTCCCGTGTCTCCTGACCTCCGACCCCAGGTGTGGCAGTGTGGCGGTCAGCTAGAGATCATCCCCTGCTCGGTGGTGGGTCACGTCTTCAGGACCAAGAGTCCCCACACCTTCCCCAAGGGCACAGAGGTCATCACACGCAACCAGGTGCGCCTGGCGGAGGTCTGGATGGACGACTACAAGAACATCTTCTACCGGCGCAACCAGAACGCTGCCAACATGGCCAAGGAGGTGAGCCTAGTGTGGAGGGATCAACATGGCCAAGGAGGTGAGCCTAGTGTGGAGGGATCAACATGGCCAAGGAGGTGAGCCTAGTGTGGAGGGATCAACATGGCCAAGGAGGTGAGCCTAGTGTGGAGGGGTACAGAGACTAAATGAGGAAAATGGTGTCGATGTCCAAATGTTTATGAACCTGACTATGTGCAAACAGCGTTTTATCCAAACGTCCATCTTGAAGCTTTTTTAAATGAGATTTTCCGCTCGGCACAGCGCCGCCTCCGTCCTGGTGTTCTCAGGGGGGGTTATACCAGGGTTTACCTGGATCAATTATACCAGGGTTTACCTGGATCAATTATACCAGGGTTTACCTGGATCAATTATACCAGGGTTTACCTGGATCAATTATACCAGGGTTTACCTGGCTCAATTATACCAGGGTTTACCTGGATCAGTTATACCAGGGTTTACCTGGATCAATTATACCTGGGTTTACCTGGATCAATTATACCTGGGTTTACCTGGATCAATTATACCTGGGTTTACCTGGATCAGTTATACCAGGGTTTACCTGGCTCAATTATACCAGGGTTTACCTGGCTCAGTTATACCAGGGTTTACCTGGATCAATTATACCAGGGTTTACCTGGATCAATTATACCTGGGTTTACCTGGCTCAATTACTGACACATGAAACACTAGGATACCTAATTTATCCATGTTTTTATCTCTCCAAGTCTCTAACTTGAAATAAGATTAAGATATTAGTGTATGAAGCATTTTCTCTATTCCTATCAGAAGAGACGTCTTTCTCTCTCTCTCTCGAATCGGAGGCCTGCCTGGCTGTCTCTCACACACACACACACACACACACACACACACACACACGAGTAGACCGGTGTACTGAATGAAACGCTGAAAGCTTTGGCTAAATAAAGAGTCGAAGCGTTGCCAGTTGCCACAGTTGCAGCCAGTCTTTTGCATGCGTGTGATTACTTACCCGTGACAGGGAGTAGCTTCATCCAGTCTGGCGGTCAGAGAACACACAAACAGTAACCAGCTGCCAGGAGGGTTTAGTAGATGAAGCTCAACCAGTGGGTAGGCCTCTCTTACTCGCTGGTTCTCACCATAAGGACTTTAGATGTGTCTCTTTTTAAAAAGGTCTCTCTGTCCTCCTGTCCGTCCTGCAGCACCGGTACGGAGACATCTCTGACCGCCTGAACCTGCGTGAGAAACTTCAGTGCAAGAACTTCACCTGGTACCTGAACACCATCTACCCAGAAGCCTTCGTACCGGACCTGTCCCCCATCAAGTTTGGAGCGGTGAGTTACCTCCTCTTCACCGCGATTCAGTAATAACACGACATTTATACTTTACAGTCATTTAGCAGACGCTTTTATCCTAAGCGACTAACGGGAAAAGCTAATGTTCTACTACTCACCAGAACTCACAAGCGCATCTTCTTTCTAAAACAACTGACTAAGAGCATAATCTAGTGCTGAAGGCAAAGTGCAAGAATAGCAATCTCAAATACAATAAGTGCTTAGGAGGGAGGATCGTTGTAGAACTTCTTGAAGAGGTGAGTTTTGAGCCTGTGGTGAAAGATGGGCAGCGACTCTGCTGTCCTGACGTCAGTGGGCGGTTCGTTCCACCACTGCGGGGCCAGGACAGAGAAGAGCACGCCATTAATGTCTTCCTCTGTTGATATGCGTCTGTCTCTCTCTCTGTCTCTGTCTCTGTCTCTCTCTCTCTCTCTCTCTGTCTCTGTCTCTCTCTCTCTCTCTGTCTCTCTCTCTCTCTCTGTCTCTCTCTGTGTCTCTCTCTCTCTCTCTGTCTCTCTCTCTCTGTCTCTCTCTCTCTCTCTCTGTCTCTGTCTGTGTCTCTCTCTGTCTCTCTCTCTCTGTGTCTCTCTCTCTGTCCACAGATTAAGAACTTAGGTTCTCAGACCTGTTTGGACGTGGGAGAGAACAACAGCGGTGGGAAGCCCATGATCATGTACACCTGCCACAACATGGGGGGCAACCAGGTACTACTGCCCCCACTACCAGGGGGGGCTCAGGGGGTATTTTGAGTCGTGTTAAGCCAGTGTGGATAAAAGGTTAATCGCAGGTGCTTTGGGAAAGTTAGACTTAGTCCGCACACCGATTCTAAATTGATTCTTTATTTGAGTGACAACGTTTCGATTCGTTTGGATCTTTGTCAGGTCAGTTTTTCGTCAGTCAGTTGAAAAACTGACCTGACGAAGATCCAAACGGATCCAAACGTTGTCACTCAAATAAAGAATTAATCTATAATCGGTGTGCGGGTTCTGTCCTATTCTACAGATGACGGTTTATTTACCCAGCGCCCGTCGATGTGCGTATTGTATAGAATACTTCAAAAAGTTAGACTTAAGCTGTGTTCGGAATTGCTCCCTATTCACTATATACAGTGAATAGGGAGTACATATGTAGTGCACTATATAGGGCGTCAGCCATTTTGTAGTGTCCGAATTCTCCACAGAATTTTCGTTCCCTATATAGTCCACTATTTATTACCCACAATTCACCTTGATTTGCAGGGAACAGTGCATGTACCCTACATTTTCTCCGTTCCCTATGTAGTTCACTACGTGGTGAACCCTATATAGGGAATAGGGAGTGAGGGAACGAGGGAGCGAGGGAGCGATTCCGAACACGGCTTTAGTCTCATCTGTTTCTCCTCAGTACTTTGAGCTCACGTCTCATGGAGAGCTGCGCCACAACATCGGGAAGCAGCTGTGTCTCCAGGCCGCCCAGCAGCCCGAGCAGGTGAAGATTGAGCTCTGTGAGCTGAAGGGCCGAGGGACCGCCGTGGCCCCAGAACAAGAGTGGCTGTTTACAGAGGTGAGGAGCCACGGAAACTAAACACATTATCTCTCTCTCTCTCTATCCCTCTCTTTCTCACTCTCTCTCTCCCTCTCTCTCTCTCTCCCTCTCTCTCTCCCCCTCTCTCACTCTCTCTCTCCCTCTCTCACTCTCTCACTTTCTCTCTCTCTCTCTCTCTCTCTCTCTCTCTCCCTCTCACTCACACTGACTCCATGTATATGTAAGGAGTAGTTCTTCCTTGTGTAGGTCTGGTCCAGCATGTATATGTAAGGAGTAGTTCTTCCTTGTGGAGGTCTGGTCCAGTGTCCCATGTCTCTGTCCCTCTGTCCTCTCCAGGACCAGCTCCTGAAGAACCCTCCCAGTGGGAAGTGCCTCCATCTGAAAGCAGGGAAGATCATCATGGACACCTGCGACGCCGCTGACCAGAGCCTGCACTGGGTCTTCAGCTGACCCGTCGGCTCACAGCCATCTATAGACCCACGTCTCACTCCCTCCAGAACCGTCGGACTCGGGGCAGCGAGCCCGGTTCTAGAACACCGGGAGAACCGGGCCCTGCTGGAGGAGCACGGCTGGCCAGAGTGGACCGCTGGACTTGGGGAGCGTTGCGTCTCGGCGCTCTGAGCTGTGGACGAGAGGAGGAGCTTGTTTTTAATATTATTCGTGGTGGTGCTGGAGGTTGGGCTGACTTGTAGGGGGGGTTCTGCTGGGGTTTGTGGACGTTGAAGCGGAAGCGGCAGCTATGGTGGGGAAGGTCTATAGACATGGTTCCCAGACTCGGGTTGAGATTTTTGAAAGGCATCTCTGCTTTATTTTAGGACAGGAAAGGGCAGGACATTCATGGCCCAGGCCGGGGTCAAACCCGCACCACTGTGTTAAGGTTCAGCCTTAACATGGTATGAGCCTGATCAGCCACCGGGGAGCCCTGATGTTCTTAAACCCAGGATTATCTGTAATCTCGGAATTATCTGTAATCTCGGAATTATTTATAATCTCGGAATTATCTGTAATCTCAGGATTATCTGTAATCTCGGAATTATCTGTAATCTCTGAATTATCTGTAATCTCGGAATTATCTGTAATATCGGAATTATCTGTAATCTCGGAATTATCTGTAATCTCGGAATTATCTGTAATCTCGGAATTATCTGTAATCTCAGGATTATCTGTAATCTCAGGATTATCTGTAATCTCTGAATTATCTGTAATCTCAGGAAACATGTCCTGAGGCTCAGTGCCTTCCACTCCATCTTTTGATATCCTTTTAAAAATCTTTTAACTTATATTTTGTCAGTCAATACATGCTAAAGTAATTGTGAATATTTGTTGTGACAATGCAAATATCCATCATGTCTTACCAAAAAAAAGGGGAAATGTCAAGAATTAAAAAAAGAAAGAAAAAAAAGAAGAAATTCACCTGATCTTTTTTCCCCAAGCCTGTTGTAATTACCTCCATGACAGGTCAGAGGTCATGTTTTCAGTGGTGTGTGTTGGTTTGTTTCTTTGTTTGTCTGTAAACAGGTTTACTCAAAAACTACCAGACTGATTTTCAAGTGGTGTAGTTTGGGTCAACTTAGAACTCATTTAATTTTGGATCCAAATCACGGGGCGGGTCCACGAGCCATTTCCTGGTTTCTACATTCACCTCCATTCATTATTTGGACTAGAACTACGCAAAAACTAGCAGACCACTCTTCATGAAACTCAGTGGAGGGGTGAAGCATGTGCCAGTTTAGAACCCATTACATTTTGGAGTAGATCCGACCCATGGGATTGGTTCATTAGACCATTCAACTCCATTCATTTTTTAGACTTGGGGGAGTGTAAAATTCCCCTCATGCATTGTCAATGGGGAGAATTGAAACGGCCATATCTGCACATGGGAAGGTCACAGACACGTGGTTTGGACTGGAATAAAGCTCTCCACCTAACATGCTACCATACCAAATCCTGCTTGCGCCCACAGGCGTGCGCACAGAGACACGTAATGCATTCATGGGCGGAGGTCTGTTCTCTCAGCACCATTTCTATCTGTTCTCTGGGGGCGTGGCCTACTGCACGCACACTGTGTTGTGTATTGAATGTACTCTACCCTCAGGCAAATCAGTAGGCAACGTTAGTGAGGGATCTCTAACAGCAAAGATGATCTTGTTTTTAACATCAAATGGGCAGTATTTTATAGTCTACCAGTAACTGCCTTGACGCGAGGCTGGTTGAGAGTGGTCCAGTTTTAGACTAGCAGGGAGATAACGCGGGGTATCATGGCCCAGTGCTGATAAATATTTCCTTCAACAATAAACCTTTCTTATCTGTAAGGTATCTTTAGAATTGGACTAGTTAATGGTTGACTTCACTGCCACGCTATTTGCGAGATAATAGGAGTGGTTGTGCACTGGGAGCGTTCAAAAACATTCCCACAGTTCATTTCCTCGTCTCGGGTCACGTGAGGCGCTGATCTGGCTTAAGAACATTTGAAAGGAGGAATGTTTGTTCTCAAAGGTGCCAAAGCCGGATTGGACGGTGAACATGTGACTTAGGCAGGCAGGGTAGGGAATTGGATCCAAAGACATATTTCTGAATGGGCCTACCAGGCCCAGGGGCCCAAGAGCTCAGGGGGCCCTTTCTTGTGGCATAGTCAAAGGGCTTATAGTAGTCATTCATGTCAATAACAAGTCACAAGAAAGAAACTATCATGTTACTTATGGTGCGTTCGTTTGTGGTCGGAGGTGGCAAGTCGCAAGTGGCAAAATACCTACCTCCGACCTGTGTGCATTCGAGCTATAGCGAATGATATGATGATATGATATGATATTGACGTCAGCCGGCAACTGGGGGCTGAGAAACATATTCGAATTTGCGACGAGGAAGTGTGAGTTCATGCAGCGTTTTATTTAATCATTCCTAGTAGCAAGTCGCAATTTGCCACCTCCCAGTTATAAACGAATGCACCATTTTTAAATGAGTGTTTATCTGTAGAAGGCCTACTTTAGAGGGGCGGAGTACTCCATGTAATATGGGCCCTTCAACTGTTTTGGGCTCTTAGTTGAGAAGTCCTCCCCACCTCGAGTCAAAACAGAGCTGGTGAAAGCTGCTTTTATTGTGAGATTTCTCGAATTATCTTCAAATGTGGATGCCGTGTCATTGTGCGAATTCAAAAAGGCGATAAATGAAATGGGTGGGTGGAAGGGGGGGTGCTTTACGTGTCTGTGCCCAGGGGCCCATCATGTCATAATCCGTCTATAATTGGATCCGGTCCCTTTTCCAAATCACAGTACGTAGT
>NW_028175660.1:12500-17588 GCF_949987555.1 Borostomias antarcticus
AAAGGTGCTTAAAAAAAAGTACTGAGTAAACGGTCTGAACACTGAATGTACATATGATATTTAGTTGTTTTAAAATACATTTGCAAAAATTGCACACAAAAAAAACCTTTTTTCACTATTTTCACAGGGTATTGTGTTGAGATTTTTGAGGGAAAGGATTTATTTAATTCATTTTGGAATAAGACTAACAACAAAATGTGGAAAGAGTGTGAGTACTTTCCGGATGCACGGTACCGCACATATCTCTCAATCTCTACTGCTCTCTCCTTCCTAAACACTACAATCTCTCTCTCTCCCTCTCTCTCCTTCTCTCTCCCTCTCCTCTCTCTCCCTCTCTCTCTCTCTCTCTCTCTCCCTCTCTCTCTCCCTCTCTCCCACATCCCTCTCTCCCCCCCCCCTCTCTCTCTCTCTCTCTCTCCCCCTCTCCCTCTCTCTCTCCCCCCCCCCCCTCCCTCTCTCTCTCTCTCTCCCCCTCTCCCTCTCTCCCCCCCCCCCCCCCCCCCTCTCCCCCCCAGGCGTTCCCTTCATCATGCGCTGTGGGAAGGCCCTGAACGAGAGCAAGGCCGAGATGCGTCTCCAGTTCCGGGACGTTCCGGGGGACATCTTCCAGGAGCGCTGCCAGAGGAACGAGCTGGTGGTCCGGGTGCAGCCCAACGAGTCCATCTACCTGAAGATGATGACCAAGAAACCCGGGGCCCACCTCATCCCCGAGGAGACCGAGCTGGACCTGACCTACCGGAGCAGATACAAGGTCACACACACACACACACACACACACACACACACACACACACACACACACACACACACACACAGAATTACATCCCCAAACATGATGCAAGAAATGGCTCTATTCACAATGCGATGATATTATTTGGGTAGTTTTGGGTAGTGGAATATGTAGGGGTGGGTCGTATGCCCACCTCCCTTGTTCTCTGTAAAGCACATTGTGTTGCCTCTGGGTATGAAATGCGCTATACAAATAAAGCTTTGATTGATTGATTGATTGATTGATAGTGTGAGACATCTTGAAGCTACTTCCTGGGGGTGATTCACACAGTGATGAAGAATGAAGCGTTTCTCAACAGTACAGTAACGTGGTTCATAAGGGGATGACTTGCGTGTGAACTCATCCCTCGGGAACTCATCCCTACAGGATGTGAAGTTTCCTGACGCGTACGAGCGGCTGATCCTGGACGTCCTCTGTGGGAGTCAGATGCACTTCGTCCGGAGGTCAGTGACCCCTGACCCGAGTGACCCCTCCTGGCCAGGCCTGCTATACTAATCACACACTGATGTCAGGAAATCAACATGAATACTAGGAATCTAAGTGTGACTATGAATATGAGTGTTAATAATATGCACATATCTATTAACCCAAATATGAGTATTACTATATTGAATTCTGATGTTTTTATGAATATTAACGTGAATATGACTAGAGATATAGTAATATGGTAATATATTTCCTCACTGTGATGTATATTAATGTAATATATGACCTCACTGTGTGATATATTAATGTGATATATTACCTCACTATGTCATATATTAATGTAATATATTACCTCACTGTGTCATATATGAATGTGATATATTACCTCACTGTGTCATATATTAATGTGATACATGACCTCACTGTGTAATATATTAATGTAATATATTGCCTCACTGTGTCATATATGAATGTAATATATTACCTCAGTGTCATATATTAATGTAATATATGACCTCACTGTGTCATATATGAATGTAATATATTACCTCAGTGTCATATATGAATGTGATATATGACCTCACTGTGTGCTGCCCTCTCTCTCCTGCCCAGTGATGAGCTGCGCGAGGCCTGGAGGATCTTCACCCCCCTCCTCCACCACATCGAGCAGGAGGGGGTCCGGCCCGTCCCCTACACCTTCGGAAGGTAACCCCCCCCCCCCCCTCCTCAGCTGTGCCACAGCGCTACCTAGTCTACTGAATGGAAGTGTAGCAGAGGTGGTTTGGAGCCACACTTGTTTGATGAGCAGCCTCTCCTGCAAGTGAAAAGCCCAAGTGTTAGTGTTGGGGTTAGATTTCCTCTTTGGTCTAGTGGGAGATGTTTGGGTTCCGATGCGAAGGTCTGTGGTTGGATCCTCACCTCACCCACCTGTTCTATAAACCAACTCAAACCCTCAGAGGACCTGGTTCGTGTGCCAGGATCCATCTAGTCTGATATTCTGAATGTTTTCAAAAGACCAACTGACGCCGAGTTCTTCATGTTTGATCGGCTTGGTTCCCTGTTCATTATCTCCATTCCTATGTCTGTTCTACGTCTGTTCTACGTCTGTTCTATGTTCTACATCTGTTCTACGTCTGTTCTACGTCTGTTCTACGTCTGTTCCATGTCTGTTCTACGTCTGTTCTATGTTCTACATCTGTTCTACGTCTGTTCTATGTTCTACATCTGTTCTACGTCTGTTATATGTCTGTTCTATGTCTGGTCTATGTTCTGTCTGTTCTACTTCTGTTCTACCTCTGTTCTACCTCTGTTCTATGTCTGGTCTATGTTCTGTCTGTTCTACGTCTGTTCTACGTCTGTTCTCCTCCTTAGTCGGGGGCCCAGTGAGGCGGACGACCTCGTGAGGAGGGTGGGGTTCCGTTACGAGGGAACGTACAAGTGGGTGAAGCCCCACACCTCATAACACACACACACACACACACGTTTACACTGAATGCAATCAGTGAATTTGATTGGTTCTGTCTGCTGTGCCTTTGAGCTCCATCGCTTGATTTTGTACTTACCACCTTTACTATAATCTGTGAGCAGAAACAATCTAAATTATATTAACTTATGATAACAATACTAACGATGCAGTATTCAGTGAATTCAATGAATGCTAAGGTATTGCTTTGATTGAATTTACAGGGTGAGAAACCAGTAAATTTAAATGAACAAATAAATGATGCTATCTCATTGACAGTCCATGAATGTTGTTTTTCTTTAACTCTAACCCAGAAGTTGTCTGATTTCTAATCATTTTCTTGACCATGAAACCTGACAGTAGAAACTGAATGGACCCGGATCCGCTCTCACTCTCACTCTCACAGGATTCTAGTGTTGAGTGAAGTTCCACTTTAATGTTGAGTATCGAATGGTTCCTATGATACAAGCTAATCTCACTTCACTTGACTAATATTGACAGTCGTTCCTGTGTGTGACTGCAGGTTTGAACGCAGAGAGAGATACAGACTGGGGAATAGTTACACACAGTTGGGGTGAGATTTTCTAGGGTGTCACTTAGGGATGTAACGGTATGAACATTTCATACCACGATTATAGTGATCAAAATTACCGTGGTTGTCTGTATTATCACGGTATTTCTTTAAAATATGCTGAAAATGTTCAATAAGTACTGATAGACAGTCTTTTCAACAACTTTTATTAAAAAATAAAAATAAAATAACCTAGGGAAAGCCAGGCCTCTCAACGGTTGAAAGGGCATCATGTCCTTTGCTGTGTAACATAGAAGAGCTGCAGTGAGGTATTTGGCATTTTTGGATGTGGGTGCGTAAGCGTGTCATTTCCTCTGAAGTGGAAACTGGGAATGATGTCAGACTGTATGTCTACGGTAGCGTATATACCCTGGTTATTCAAAGCACGGTAATCCAACACGGTTTTAATGATAATCTATTTTGAAACTGTAATACTAATCGTGGGGAATTTTTACCGTGAAACCGGTAAGCGTTTGATCCCTAGTGTCACCTGTATTATGTGTGAGATTGTGAACTTCTAGAACTTTCCTCTAACAAGGTTAAAGGACCAGAGCAGCGAAGGTAAGAAGCTTTCCTCCATCATCATCATCATCATCTCAAATCTCTTGAGAATCGCTCTCTTCACCGTAGAAACAACCATGAAGCAGTAAATCAATCCACCACAGTGATTCAACTAACCCCTCCGACGGGTCGTCTTATAGTCCATATCCACCGCTGTCACTGGGACTCATTCCTGATTGGCTGCTGACTGAGACTCATTTCCTGTTTCCTGTCTCTGTCCCTGCCAGGTACATGGCTGCCCAGCTGTAGGCTTCGCCTCAGATCACTACACACACACACACACACACACACACACACACGCACACACACAGGCACATACACACACTCATAGACACACACACACACAGGCACATACACACACACATAGACACACACACACGCGCGCACACACACATACACACACAGGCACATACACACACACGCACACACACATACACACATAGGCACATACACACACTCATAGACACACACATACACACAGGCACATACACACACACACACCGGCACACATGCACACACACCACACACATAGACACATACACACGCACACACATAGACACACACACAGGCACACACACACACACACACGGCAGGCTGGACAGGCTGCTTCTAAATACTGTACATGTACAATGTGGTCTGAGTCTGGAAGAAGTTAAAGTTACTTTAAATGACTTCAACTGCCAAGTCTTCAGATTGCTCTGAATGCCTCGTACTGGTTCACGTTACACACGACTCGCCTGAATGTTTCATGTTTGTTGTGAAAACATTTTGAAAACGGTCTCACTTTTCAAGAATAACCGGTTACTTACAGTTGTACTGTAATGTCTGTTCTAACATTTGACAAACAATAAAAATAGAACGCTCTCAACTGAGTAAAAAGGTCCATTTAATATGTTTTGGTGTCCATTGTTATGTATTTCAGATTTTCATAACCGCAGAGCAGCTCAAATGAACATAAATATACATGACCTGGATTGAATAGCACATTCATTACTTTACCAACTCATGAAGCATCATCACATTAATATGGTAATTATTCACATGCTTTTAAATTCACCAAAGTGACTTACAGTATTGAACACATTTATTTAATGACCATTCCTTAAAACTGCCTTCAAATATAGACATTTGTCTTCAGACATTTTGAAATATGAGGAAGTCTTTGGTCTAGAAAGACAGCAGTAGTCCAAGCCTTGGTTTGTTATTGTTTTGAGACATTCAAATAACATCACTTCCCTCAACCAATCACCTCCATTCGTTCACTGACCAACTCGTACA
>NW_028175659.1:5000-9853 GCF_949987555.1 Borostomias antarcticus
TGCTGATCCGCAGGCCCGCTCATCTGGTCCCCACGGCTGCTGGCGCTGTGGACGGCGATGACGATGACGAGGAGGCGGCGGTGACCACGTTAGCGATGAAGGCTCCGTTCGTCCTCCTCCTGCCTCCTCTCCAGACGCAGCTGGGGCAGAGAGAGGGAGAGAGAGAGACACCGTCAGATACCTGGTTCACTCCGTCCAGCACAACACAAGTAATGGAACAGCCCCAGAGGTGCAGCCCTCTGAGATAAATCAAACACACCCCAAATACTGTATCGGTCTATGAGTTAGAAATGATAAAGAGTATGTATTACTCCATTCAGTCATCCTGAGGGGATATCCGTTCAAAACAACACCACCTCAGGAGCAGTACTTATACCAGGGGTCTGCAACCCTCAGTACTTTAGCCGTTGGCTCCCTGGATTTGAACAAAACTTATATGGAAATGAACCGGTTATTTTCATTTATCATTGTTCGGGCTAACTGTCATTTTCTGCCTGGGAGTGAGAGATGATGAAATATGTTCGGTTCGTCGTGAGACTGCGGCGTGACAATGGGAAACACTGTAGCTACTGTACATACAGTAAGTGACATAACCACAGTTTGTAGTCCGTCCTCTGATGTTACTGACTACAGGCCGGCTAAGTTGTGGGACAGAGTTCTAAAACAAAATGTCTGACGCGGTAAAATGAAGAAAAGGCATGGAGCTGCTACAGCAGCCCGCCACTAGCATGGCGCCTAATGACATTAATCCAGAGGTGTAAATGGTACCACAAAATTCACCAGAGTGCAGAAAAGGAAGTGTTTGACGCTAAAAATGGTCCTGGGGGAGACCACCCCGCCCCCACCCTTAATGTGCCCCCCCCCGGTGCGTACCATGAGGCCTGAAAAAAAAAAGTCCAGGGGAAATATTGCCTTCATTATAGGGCTCAAATGTTTTTTGGCTCCAGTCAGATTTTTTATGTGTTTTTGCCCCCAAAAATGTCTCTTGATAGTACAGGTTGCTGACCCCTGATCTATACAGTTTCCAGATACAGAAACAAGAAGAAAGAGCGACCCCTACTGGTGGACCGAGAGAACCTTCCCAACTTGCAGGTTGGAGTGTTTTTGTGCGTGGCTGTAAGCCAGCGCACCATGGAGAGCACATGTCGGGTTGTCCCTCCCTCCCTGGGTCCCTTCCCTTGTTGACCTGCAGTTCTATGGTGCTACCACACGAGGCAGTGGTCCCAGAACATCAAAACAAAAGACTATGACACCATTGATTTTCAAGAGCTCCAGTGGCCTAGTGGTTAAGGAGCTTGTCTCCCATGCTGAATAGGGCTGGGTATCGGTACTCGATACCTTGTAGCACTGGATCGAAACAAACTGATACCAAGTAGCATCGAAACGTCTTCAGTCAAACCAGTACTTCATTCAATCCTTTTTGTATTGAGATCTAGGAAAAAAAGACGTTGTAATATGGTCCAATCACCGCAAGCGTTCTTCAATTTAATGCTCCAAATTCTGAAAAGCTAATTTATTGTTGTGAGTTTACATGTCTGATCCCAAATCTGTTGTCTGCACTGCAGGCGCCCACTACAATTAAATAAACATGAAATATCCTCTGAGAAGTCCTGTGTTGAAGAGAGGACGATATGAGAGGAGGACAGGCAGCCAGCCCCTAGAGGACAACTGCCACCGGTGTGTGTGTGTGTGTGTGTGTGTGTGTGTGTGTGTGTGTGTGTGTGTGTGTGTGTGCGTGCGTCCGTCCGTCCATGCGTGTGTGTGTGTGTGTGTGCGTGTGTGTGCGTGCGTGCGTCCGTCCATGCGTGTGTGTGTGTGTGTGTGTGTGTGCGTGTGTGTGCGTGCGTGCGTGCGTCCGTCCATGCGTGTGTGTGTGTGTGTGCGTGTGTGTGTGTGTGTGTGTGCGTGCGTCCGTCCATGCGTATTTGTGTGTGTGTGTGTGTGTGTGCGTGCGTCTATGCGTGTGTGTGTGCGTGTGTGTGTGTGTGGGTGCGTGCGTGCGTCCGTCCATGCGTGAGTGTGTGTTTGCGTGTGTGTGTGTGTGTGTGTGGTAGACAGGCACTAATCCTGGCATCCTTGCGTGCGTGATCTGAATGACGTCATGATTAAACATTCCTTTTACAGGTGGCACTCACACACACAGACACACACACACACTCTCACCCCCCCCCCCCCCCCCCCACACACACACACACACCAACAACTGCCCTCCTAAGCCCACTGCTGTTCCATGTGCATACCCTCAGACTGAGGAGAGGCCCTGTTCTGGTGACCGGGGCTTTAATGAAACCACAGTGTTCCGCGCCTCGCGCTGGTGTAGCGGTCTGAGCATCGGGTTCCGGTGCAGCTGCCCTCCGGGGATCAGGGTTCACGCCCTGGTCTCGCCAGACCCCAATATGGACGGATCCCACAGGGGAGGAGACCCCCGAGCCAGTGTCTGAAGACTTTGATCAATTACAGACTTTCATTCAGATTTCACTTAAAGTGGGTGGAAATTTGAGAGTAAAAAAAATAAGAAAAAAGCCTGCATTGCCGAACCAATCCAAAGTATTTGGGGCGTAGCTTTGTTCAGGTCTGAACCAATCCAAAGTCTTTAGGGTGTAGCTTTGTTCAGGTCTGAACCAATCCAAAGTCTTAAATGAAGACATAGAACAATAAAAATGTAGACAGCCTACTAAAAACCCATGGCTCACAGAACTGGAGAAGAAAAAAAAAAAAAAGAACAAGAGGCTATATTCCTTATTGAGCCGGTCAGGGGCTTGAGAGAGACCAGTCAGGGGCTTGAGAGAGACCAGTCAGGGGCTTGAGAGAGACCAGTCAGGGGCTTGAGAGAGACAGGTCAGGGGCTTGAGAGTCAGGTCAGGGGCTTGAGAGAGACCAGTCAGGGGCTTGAGAGAGAGAGACCAGTCAGGGGCTTGAGAGAGACCAGTCAGGGGCTTGAGAGAGAGAGACCAGTCAGGAGCTTGAGAGAGACCAGTCAGGGGCTTGAGAGAGACCAGTCAGGGGCTTGAGAGAGAGAGACCAGTCAGGGGCTTGAGAGAGACCAGTCAGGGGCTTGAGAGAGACCAGTCAGGGGCTTGAGAGAGAGAGACCAGTCAGGAGCTTGAGAGAGACCAGTCAGGGGCTTGAGAGAGACCAGTCAGGGGCTTGAGAGAGAGAGACCAGTCAGGAGCTTGAGAGAGACCAGTCAGGGGCTTGAGAGAGACCAGTCAGGGGCTTGAGAGAGAGAGACCAGTCAGGAGCTTGAGAGAGACCAGTCAGGGGCTTGAGAGAGACCGGTCAGGGGCTTGAGAGAGACAGGTCAGGGGCTTGAGAGAGACCAGTCAGGGGCTTGAGAGAGACCAGTCAGGGGCTTGAGAGAGACAGGTCAGGGGCTTGAGAGAGACCAGTCAGGGGCTTGAGAGACCAGTCAGGGGCTTGAGAGAGACCAGTCAGGGGCTTGAGAGAGACCAGTCAGGGGCTTGAGAGAGACCGGTCAGGGGCTTGAGAGAGACAGGTCAGGGGCTTGAGAGAGACCAGTCAGGGGCTTGAGAGAGACCAGTCAGGGGCTTGAGAGAGACAGGTCAGGGGCTTGAGAGAGACAGGTCAGGAGCTTGAGAGAGACCGGTCAGGGGCTTGAGAGAGACCAGTCAGGGGCTTGAGAGAGACCAGTCAGGGGCTTGAGAGAGTCAGGTCAGGGGCTTGAGAGAGACCGGTCAGGGGCTTGAGAGAGACCAGTCAGGGGCTTGAGAGAGACCGGTCAGGGGCTTGAGAGAGACCAGTCAGGGACTTGAGAGAGACAGGTCAGGGGCTTGAGAGAGACCAGTCAGGGGCTTGAGAGAGACCAGTCAGGGGCTTGAGAGAGACCAGTCAGGGGCTTGAGAGAGACAGGTCAGGGGCTTGAGAGAGACAGGTCAGGGGCTTGAGAGAGACCAGTCAGGGGCTTGAGAGAGACCAGTCAGGGGCTTGAGAGAGTCAGGTCAGGGGCTTGAGAGAGACCAGTCAGGGGCTTGAGAGAGACCAGTCAGGGGCTTGAGAGAGACCAGTCAGGGGCTTGAGAGAGACCGGTAGCTGTCTCTCTCTCTTCCGGATCGCTGACCGCGGGGTAGCGTGACGGACCCTCCACAGCAGAGGCAGGGGACGACTGGACGGTCCAGTGAGGAGCTACCCAATCGGGTGAAAAAGGAATAAAATCATAAATAAATGTATAAAAAAAAAAGGGAGATACATCTATAAAAAATAAAATAAAATGAAAAATGAAGCAGCCACACAACAACAGCCTGTTGAGTTAACTGCTGTCCAGTCCATCTTGCTACCGCCGGAATTCAGCAACAGACAGACAAGACAGCTACAGTGTAGCTAACAGCAACAGTCAGTCAGCAAGACAGCTAGTCAGCAACGGTCAGCTACGTAGTTAGCCAGCTAACGTTAGTCAGCTTAGTAGGCAACAGACAGACAGTCAGCAAGACAGTTAGTGAGCAACAGACAGTCAGCAACAGACAGTCAGCCAGCTAGTCAGTAGCAGTCAGCTAGTTAGTCAGCTAATGCCAGGCTCACACTACAGGATATTTAAAATCCTAACCGATTTCAAAATCGGGTTGCATCACACACATAAGGAGAATCTTAACAGACGTACTTCTCGTGAATCTCCAACATGCGCACACTACAAGATTTGAGAATACCAGCTCATCACACACTCAGATATCGTCCCCGAGGAGCAACCAACCATGGCCTCGCTTGTAAAGTAGTGACGTAATCATCAGTTTGATATTCTCTGGGCGCCCCGATGGGTCTGTGGAAGATTAGATCTGTAAACCCCTCACATTACAAGATCATCTGGGCCCAACATCACTACCGACTTAACGTTCCAGGCC
>NW_028175658.1:0-5000 GCF_949987555.1 Borostomias antarcticus
AATAACATTTAATTATCTTATGTTGTCTTAATAAACAATCAAATGCTGAGACAGTTATGTTCGACATGTAGGTCCAGACAGAAGGTTAATAAAACTCCTCAAAGTCAGTAGTCCACGCTTCCATATTTGCACTGTTTTTCTTGTCAGATGTTCTGCAATCAAGCTTTGAATTGTGACTTTCCCAAGCTGTCCAACTCAGACTCTCTTTCTTTCTCTCCCTTTTTCTCCCTCCTTCTCCACCTCTGTTCTCCACTCTCTCCCCCTGTCTCTCTCTCCCTCTCTCCCCCTTTCTCTCTCCCCTCTCTCCCCTTCTCTCCCCTCCCTCCTCTCTCCCCCCTGTCTCCCTCTCTCCCCTTCTCTCCCTCCTCCCCTCTCTCCCCCTGTCTCTCTCTCCCTCTCTCTCCCTCCTCTCCCTCCTCCTCCTCCCCCATGGTCTCCTTCGCCCTTTCCAGACAGTCTTCCATGATGAGTGCAAGTTCAAAGAGACCTTGTTGCCAAAACAACTACAACTCCTATGAGTCCTCGTGTACGAGGCTCCTACATCGCCCCCTCACTAAACATGGCCGCCTGAAGAGGGGCTACAAGGCCACGACGGCCATAGACGGTCACACACTTCCTCCCCGGATATGAGACACACTCAAACATCTGCAATAACTCATTACATTTGCACATGTGGATTAATTTCCCAGGTAACATTATTATACTGTATACATGCATAAGCAAAATACAAAAATGGACTGCAAAAAGAAAGAAATACAGAACCACTATATGATGAGAGTATTTATTCAGTCTTTATATGTATATTTCGGTAGCTTACTTTGTATTAGAAACGTATGGGAAATGCCATTCTTTGCTGCTTTTCTTCTTTTCATTGGTTGTGTTATGAGGGGGGGAGGAGAGTTGTGTCTCTTCTCTCTATGTGGGTGTTGGTGGTGGAGCTACAGGGCTATCCGCTCCACAGCTCGGGCGCAGGAAGTGAAACAGAAACCTTTTATTACCTCAGAGCACCGCGTCCCGGATGAAGAAAAAAAAAAAGAAGTGTGCATGAAATTTCTACAGAGAAGAATGTTTACTTTTACACTTGTACGTTCGTCATCCATCAAGGACTTTCAGAGACATCTTCCTCGCTCGACGATTATCGTTTACCTACTAGAGCGGGGCGACTAGAGCACTTACAAAATGGCGCTTTCTCCTGTTTTGTGTTGAGGAGGAGTAGGAGGAGGAGGAGGAGGAGGTGGAGGAGGAGGGCCTTGGATTCCGACGGCCGGGCCCCTTCCCTTGCATGCAAGAAACGCGCCCTCGGTCAGAAATAGGGATGACATGCAAGTCATCCCCCCCACGGGTGCTCCCTCCCCTCAGGCCCAATTCCTAGAGGGCCAGGAGTGTCTTCACTTTATTTTCTTTCCATAATTAGATCAATTAAGTAATTGAGACGGCGGGCTGGCCGCATCCCAAAGCAGCCTGCAGCATGTCAGGGAAGGACAGAACCCGAGACGCCCTGTCCTCATCCACCCTAACGGGTCAAAGGGCGATTCGGCGTCTCGATTGACAATCCTGGATTTTAAACATTGCAATGGGTCAGATTGAAATGTGTGTGTGTGTGTGTGTGTGTGTGTGTGTCTGGTCTTTGACCAACAGCGGGCTAGTGCTTTACCAGTGACTCTGGGCCCTTGTGAACAGGCTGTGTTGTGGTGATAGATCACCCGGCTGAAGGGGAAACTGCAGTGAAGTGACATCCTAACTTCGGGCACTGGTTTGAAGATATGCTATTAATTATTACTTGAAAACGAGTCTCACTTTCGTCTACAGACGGTGAGCTTATTGAGTAGTGCTGGATATGAGGGTCTGCCGCATTGATATAAACTAATGTAAATATTCCTGTACATTTTTTTGAGAACTGTTGCTTATTGAGCTGAGATTTGCTGACATCATTGCGGGTGGAACCGTGAGTCTGGTATCTGATATTTAGATAGAAAAGGGTCGCGCACGTCGATGCACCCTTCTCCTCTGGCTGCTCAGTGCTGTACTTAGATGATCTTGTGTGAAAAAGAATCAAAGCAATTCACCAAAGGCTCAGTGAGGTTTCAGGCTTTGAACGCGCCGCACTTGAACCCGAGCGCACTTGAACCCGAGCGCCGTACTTGAACCCGAGCGCACTTGAACCCGAGCGCACTTGAACCCGAGCGCTCTTGTCTTCGGGCGGGGGGGGGGGGCGGGGGGGGGGGGGGGGACAGGACAGGACAGGACAGGACAGTGGGTGATATGCAGACGAAGGACTTATATGGGCCCACGCTGTGTTTGTTTAACCTGGTGAAAATGTGGATCATATAGGACAGCCTACACCCCCATGACACCCCCGCCCCAAATACCTGAGTACCCCCCCCCCTCCCCCACCCCCAGACCCTAGTCATGCCTGAGTACCCCCCCCCCCCAACCCCCCCCCAGACCCTAGTCAGCTGACATTGTAAAACGGCGTTGGGCCCTGAGATTCCAGCACTATCCTCTCCCTCTCTCATCCCAGACATTTCAATCCATCCAAGGGCAGTGTGTCCTAGGCTGTTCTAGACCGAGTGTCCTAGACTGTTCTAGACCGAGTGTCCTAGACTGCTCTAGACCGAGTGTCCTAGGCTGTTCTAGACCGAGTGTCCTAGGCTGTTCTAGACCGAGTGTCCTAGGCTGTTCTAGACTGAGTGTCCTAGGCTGTTCTAGACCGAGTGTACTAGGCTGTAGGCTGTTCTAGACTGAGTGTCCTAGGCTGTAGGCTACTAGACGGAGTGGACTAGTGTCCTAGGCTGTAGGCTACTAGACAGAGTGGACTAGTGTACTAGGCTGTAGGCTACTAGACAGAGTGGACTAGTGTACTAGGCTGTAGGCTACTAGACAGAGTGGACTAGTGTACTAGGCTGTAGGCTACTAGACAGAGTGGACTAGTGTACTAGGCTGTAGGCTACTAGACAGAGTGGACTAGTGTCCTAGGCTGTAGGCTACTAGACGGAGTGGACTAGTGTACTAGGCTGTAGGCTACTAGACAGAGTGGACTAGTGTACTAGGCTGTAGGCTACTAGACAGAGTGGACTCTTGTTACAGCCTCAGATTTGACTTCCGTATCACTAGTTTCCCTGCATCTGGACTGTTATTCCTTTATCCATCAAAGATCTGGATGGTCTGTAGCTCCCAAAGAACTCCTGCCCTCTGACTGGTGGACTAGCTAGGAGATGCTGGTTTACTGTACATGGTCAGGTGTAATCTGACCTAGCAGCAGATAATATCAGATGTTTACTTATGATCAGATCATGCTAGTTGGGTTTGTTGGAAAAAGGCTGTGGAGAGGTTGTGATTTCAACGTTCTTTATCCCATCAGGCCTTCTGAATGTGCGTCCCTCTGTAGCGTTGGGGCCCGTAGCGGCCCTCTCCAGCTGGCTCCCTCTCAGGATGTGGGTTTGACAGGGCAGGGGAGGAGCGCCGCCTCGGCGGTTGGTTAACAGGAAGCGTGCGGCGGAGAGCATCTCTGTGCGCACGTTCCCATCAGCCCCTCTGTTCCTGTCCTGGGGGCAGCTTAGCTGCCGAGTCGTCAGGTCGATTTACGCCGAGTCAGGAGGTGCGGGGGCCGGTCTGGCTGCGCTAGCTACGGCGGCTAACAGCTCTTCTCCCATTCTGCTGGGCTGGTAACACACAAATCAATCTGGGGGGGTAGCAATCGCCTCAGAGGTGATTACAGGTGATGCTGCGTCATGCGTTCACCATGGCGGTTAAGTGCTGAGCGAGCGTGTAGCCTACGTACTGCGCTGTGTGTGCTAACGATCGCTATGCTGCTGAGGTAGCGATCCCGGCTTGGTGCTACCAGGATATGCAGGCTACCGTTGTCACAGTGTGAGGCCTTAGCAACAGCGTTAAGTGACACGCAGGTCACGCAGGGGTGGGGGTGGGGGGGGGCAGCTCATCTCAGCTCATCTCTCTCAGTAGGGCTCACAGGGTAACTAGGGAGAATCATCCTGATCACATATTAGTTAGGATGATCTCCAGTGACCCCATAGTCAATAAGACAGCCTGCTAGTGCCCCTTCTCTGCCTGGACTGAGTGTGAGGGTGCTCATAGTTCTGGAAGGGAGGGAGTCTGGAGTGTGAGAGGGTTTAATGGAGTCTGGAGTGTGAGAGGGTTTAATGGAGTCTGGAGTGTGAGAGGGTTTAATGGAGTCTGGAGTGTGAGAGGGTTTAATGGAGTCTGGAGTGTGAGAGGGTTTAATGGAGTCTGGAGTGTGAGAGGGTTTAATGGAGTCTGGAGTGTGAGAGGGTTTAATGGAGTCTGGAGTGTGAGAGGGTTTAGTCGATGGTCACTGCGCGCTGGGACATTGGGGAATAGGATGGATGATGGATGGATGATGTCCAGTGGTGCAAAGTGCAAACTCAGGCTCTCAGAGCAAGATGGACCTCTGTAGTGTACTCACTAGATCTGGCTTGCTACTGTCCAGTTAATGCTGCTTTCTGTCATCGTTTGCCTAAATAACATTCAAATAATAATATCATTTGAATAAGACATGCAATGCGAATGTTAATGAAGGTGAAGTATTTTAGTTTTTGATGTCAAAACCATGTCTGATTTGTCTTAATGACGGCCCCTGTGGGCGACAGGACACTGTTAACCTGGTGAGATCCGGTTTGTCGGTCTGGGTGACCAGGCAAGGACACGGTCATGACGAATAGCTGTGACCTGTAGTGGACATGTGAGAGAGTATGAGAGATGAGCCTCGATCGCCCAATGGCTTCTTGTGTTGTCAGTGGGACACCTATGTTCAGTTCACACCAGAGTTGGCTCAAAAACAATTGGCTAACACCTCGATTTAGGTCACCCAATACAAACTGAGGTCAATGTTACACACCTAATACTCTCACGCTTCTATGGAGTATGTGATCTATGACCTCTGACCCAGGTTTTTGAAAATAGGGTCTTTGTTCCTTTGTTGACAATTATTTAAGGCCTGAACTAACTTACCAACTTCTACA
>NW_028175658.1:10000-25914 GCF_949987555.1 Borostomias antarcticus
CCTTAGTTGAAGAGGCAGCGGGAGAGAGCATGCCCTTTTAAATGCACTTTTAAATATTTGCATTGCGTAAAGCAGCAGAGCCACGCAGCAGAGCCGTGTTGGCTGGTTCAAAGTGTTCAGGGCGGCTCTCTCTGCTTCGAGGATTAAAGTCCAATCAAAGCGTTTCAGTAGCCGAACCTGGACACACACAGGGTCAGTTGATTAAACACATGCATGCTGTCGGCCCTCAGGGTCAGTTGATTAAACACATGCACGCTGTCGGCCCTCAGGGTCAGTTGATTAAACACATGCGTGCTGTCGGACCTCGTCTTGATATTTAAGACTCCCATACCTGGAACGCCCTCCAACAGACTTCTAAACTAGAAGTGCTTCCTTCAGCTGTAGCGTTCAAAGCTATGGCCTCTGACGTTTGTTTATCGGTCTGTAACTGTTTTTGATCCTGTTTATTTATTGCTTTGTTGTCTTATTTTATTGTTTATAGTTGATTGTTTTGTTCAGTTCTGTTGATATATGTGCCCTGTTATTATTTGTGTTTGTGAACTCGTCAGCATTGAAAATGAGGGAAACCTCAGTTGCTCTACGAGTATAAATAAAGGTTTGAAATTAAATTAAATTAAAGTCAGGTCTCACCCAGAATTACACCAGGCCCATCAGAACCCACACAGAGAATTACACCAGGCCCATCAGAACCCACACAGAGAATTACACCAGGCCCATCAGAACCCACACAGAGAATTACACCAGGCCCATCAGAACCCACACACAGAGAATTACACCAGGTCCATCAGAACCCACACACAGAGAATTACACCAGGTCCATCAGAACCCACACACAGAGAATTACACCAGGTCCATCAGAACCCACACACAGAATTACACCAGGCCCATCAGAACCCACACAGAGAATTACACCAGGCCCATCAGAACCCACAACCAGAGAATTACACCAGGCCCATCAGAACCTCATCAGAACCCACACACAGAATTACACCAGGCCCATCAGAACCCACACACAGAGAATTACACCAGGTCCATCAGAACCCACACACAGAGAATTACACCAGGTCCATCAGAACCCACACACAGAATTACACCAGGCCCATCAGAACCCACACAGAGAATTACACCAGGCCCATCAGAACCCACACACAGAGAATTACACCAGGCCCATCAGAACCCACAACCAGAGAATTACACCAGGCCCATCAGAACCCACACAGAGAATTACACCAGGCCCATCAGAACCCACACACAGAGAATTACACTGGGCCCTAATCAGGCCCTCATCAGAACCTCATCAGAACCCAAACAGAGAATTACACTGGGCCCTAATCAGGCCCTAATCAGAACCTCATCAGAACCCACACAGAGAATTACACTGGGCCCTAATCAGAACCTCATCAGAACCCACACACAGAGAATTACACTGGGCCCTAATCAGGCCCTCATCAGAACCTTATCAGAACCCAAACACAGAGAATTACACCAGGCCCATCAGAACACACACAGAGAATTACACTGGCCCTAATCAGAACCTCATCAGAACCTTATCAGAACCCACACAGAGCATCGTTTGAGTAGAGCGATGAAGTTTGGCAACATTCAACGTCATCTGAGCCTTCTGGGTGAGACTAGGCTGAACCTGATGTGCCCTTTAACCCCTAGGCTGACCCTGATGTGTCCTCGTGCCCTTTGACCCCTAGGCTGACCCTGATGTGTCCTCGTGACCTCTGACCCCAACAGGCCAGGTCCATTTTAAGCTGCTTTGGCACTGAGCCCAACAATGTCACAATGTGTGTTCTCCCTCAGATATCTTCATGTTGGTAAAGATGGACCATTTGCATTTTAATCATTATATATTTTGGTTTTACACTTTGAGTAACACACTCATTGCCTTTATAAAGGGGTTGTAACATAACTATAACTTAGCTATGTAACCTATAACCTAATTATACCTGCCCTGGCTGAATATCACTTCTAATCTGGTGCTGGACACCACTAGAATAAGTCATGTTCTCATTAGAATACATGAGATTAGAATATTTATTTATTATACAACGTATTCATATACCCTATTCATGATGTTTCATATTTTAATCCCTTATCACTAAATAAGTATTTGTTGCTGTGTTTCTGCATATAGCAGATTTCCTTCGAATCTGTAGTTGGAGTTCATAGTTTTTAATGAAATGTTTATACATTTTAAATATTGTTGAACACATCAATAAAGAGTATGTTATGAAGTTACGAATTGTGATTTTGGTCATTTGTGATGATGTAACAGATTTGTTTCAATGAGACATGACAATGCACATTTTTGATAACCTGTATTAATGCCGCCTCATTAATGTGATGTCCTGTGATTCTGGCGTGTTTATGTAAGAGAAGCAGGCATGAGACCTCATCAAACAGCTGACTAGTACACTCAGAACAGTATGTACTACTCTGCCTGCTCAAACAGCTGACTAGTACACTCAGTACACTATGTACTACTCTGCCTGCTCAAACAACTAGATCTAGTACTTGGAGTACAGTATGTACTACTCTGCCTGCTCAAACAACTATATCTAGTACTTAGAGTACAGTATGTACTACTCTGCCTGCTAAAACAACTATATCTAGTACTTAGAGTACAGTATGTACTACTCTGCCTGCTCAAACAACTAGATCTAGTACTTAGAGAACAGTATGTACTACTCTGCCTGCTCAAACAACTATATCTAGTACTTAGAGTACAGTATGTACTACTCTGCCTGCTCAAACAACTAGATCTAGTACTTCTGTCAAAATACAATACTGTGGACATGTGATGGTCGGGATTCAAAGTTATAAAGTTCTGATTCTGAAATGAGGGCAGTTATTCACCAATTAAAGGGTGACCTGATTATAACCAATACGAGTGTCTGTAAAGGTGTGTGTGTGTGTGTGTGTGTGTATGTGGAGGTGGTTGCTGAGAGCATTGATCAAACTATGAATGAATTGACAATGTAATACATCCTTGATCTAAATTATTATTACACATCATGATAAACATATAATAATAAATAATAAATATTTGCAATGCCCAAACATCCATGTTCATGTGTAGATAGAAACCGCAGTGCACACCCTTGTCCACTAGTCCTGCATGAGGGTACGTGTCCTTGTTCAAACCGTCACTTATCATCACAAAGTCAACAATGCTGGTTGAGTTTCATGTCCTTCCACACCTGCAGACGTCCTTCTGACTGGGACACAGATTAGTTGCCATGACGAGACGATGAGGCTTTGGAGTGCAATGTTTATTTTTCAGTCTCACATCATGAACAAGTGATAGCTTTAAACAAAACAAATAAATAACAATATGTAACTTTAACGACAGCTTCGTATAACTAAACCAGATTCCTGAGAGGACTCTCAGAAAAGCTTGTCAGCCTTCCTCCCTCCCTCCCTCCTTCCTTCCTCCCTCCCTCCTTCCTTCCTTCCTCCCTCCCTCCCTCCCTCCCTCCCTCCCTCCCTCCCTCCCTCCCTCCCTCCCTCCCTCCCTCCCTCCTTCCTTCCTTCCTCCCTCCCTCCTTCCTTCCTTCCTCCCTCCCTCCTTCCTTCCTTCCTCCCTCCTTCCTTCCTCCCTCCCTCCCTCCCTCCCTCCCTCCCTCCCTCCCTCCCTCCCTCCCTTCCCCCGATCCACCCCTCCATCTCTCTATCCCTCCATCCCTCTCTCCCTCCATCCCTCTCTCCTCTCTACTCGCTGTCCTTTAGGTGGTCACTCCTGTTGACGAACACGCAGCGTATGTTGGCAACCTCCGCCCCGCCCACCCCCCCTCCTCCCAGCGTGACCCGGAAGCGGCCGATCCCCGTGTTGGGGCAGAGCGCCAGCGCCCGCGCCATGTCCACGCCGGGCGGCAGGGAGCAGCCCAGCTCCTCCACCATGTGACGCAGCGCCACGCGGATGTAGGCCCCGTGACCGACCACCAGGGCGTGGGCCTCCAGGCCGTCCAGCCCCTCGTCCGCCCGGCCCGGCTGCTGTGAGGGACCCGCCTCTGGCCCCCCCAACGGGCCCTCCTGACCCCCCTCGTCCCCGTGGTCCGTCACCATGCGCTGGATCATCCTCTCCAGGAAGGCTTTGAAGCGCTCCCTCACCTGCACCCACACAGGATGGCACCCTGTCAGACATGAAGCGCTCCCTCACCTGCACCCACACAGGACGGCACCCTGTCACACATGAAGCGCTCCCTCACCTGCACCCACACAGGACGGCACCCTGTCAGACATGAAGCGCTCCCTCACCTGCACCCACACAGGATGGCACCCTGTCAGACATGAAGCGCTCCCTCACCTGCACCCACACAGACGGCACCCTGTCAGACATGAAGCGCTCCCTCACCTGCACCCACACAGGACGGCACCCTGTCAGATATGAAGCGCTCCCTCACCTGCACCCACACAGGACGGCACCCTGTCAGACATGAAGCGCTCCCTCACCTGCACCCACACAGGACGGCACCCTGTCAGACATGATGCGCTCCCTCACCTGCACCCACACAGGACGGCACCCTGTCAGACATGAAGCGCTCCCTCACCTGCAGCCACACAGGACGGCACCCTGTCAGACATGAAGCGCACCCTCACCTGCACCCACACAGGACGGCACCCTGTCACACATGAAGCGCTCCCTCACCTGCACCCACACAGGCAGCACCCTGTCAGACATGTACGTTACTGTGATAACCTTCCCGGAAAAACTGGTGATTTTCACTATTTATTCACATATTTGTTTATTTTTATTTGACCTTTACTTAACCAGGAAAAGGGTGCGTAGACAATAACCAACACGCTCCGCGGTTGGATGGCAGCAAGCATGTGACCCGTAAGCTAAGTCCTAATTGGTGGTTGTGTGGTGTGTCTCTAATAGAACATCCTCCCCACGTCCCTTCACTGTCACCGGGTTCTCTCCCACAGGAACGGTGACTTTTTAATTGGCACTATGAGGGACATGTCACACTACAACTGCTGCACATTAACTCCTGATCCCAGCATGGAAATATCAGAAAGGTCCAGTCTCAGGAATATTCATTTGACATGGCTCTGTGCAAAATTCTCACTTTGCATCCTAAGGAAGTCAACTGACTGATCCTCATAGGGATGACAATGGGGCCATCTAGTGGTGAAAAGGTGTAATACATCTGCACTTATGCTTTTATCAAAAGCACTATTCAATGAAGGCCTCTCGCCTTCTCTCTCACTCTCTCTCTCAATTTGGAGTTTGGTGTCTTGCTCAAGGACACTTCGACATGTGGACAGGATGAGTCGGGATTGGAACCGCTGACCTTACGATCATTGGACGACCCGCTCTACCTCCTGAGCCATAGACGCCCTGATAGAGAGAGGGAGAGAAAGAGAGAGATGGATGGAGGTAGAGATGAAGAGAGAGAGAGAGATGGATGGAGGTAGAGATGAAGAGAGAGAGAGAGATGGATGGAGGTAGAGATGAAGAGAGAGAGAGAGATGGATGGAGGTAGAGATGAAGAGAGAGAGAGAGATGGACAGAGGTAGAGATGAAGAGAGAGATGGATGGAGGTAGAGATGAAGAGAGAGAGAGAGAGAGATGGATGGAGGTAGAGATGAAGAGAGAGAGCAGAGATGGATGGAGGTAGAGATGAAGAGAGAGAGCAGACTCACCTGTTCTTGTGTCTCTCCCTCAGGGGGGGTGAACTCTGGAATGTTCTGGCCCGCTGCCCTGGCCATGTCCCTCACGTAGTCCATCGAGTGTCCCTCTGCGGTCCCGAAGCTCTGAGGACACCACAGACATCTTTACCACACGGCTCCAGGTCTGATAGGGAAGCTTGCGTTAGTGAGTCCTCACCCTCTCCTTCAGTAGCGGGTCAGAGACCCTCTCCAGACCCGAGCACACAGACATCTTTACCAGGTCTGATAGGGAAGCTTGCGTTAGTGAGTCCTCACCCTCTCCTTCAGTAACGGGTCAGAGACCATCTCCAGACCCGAGCACCTGCTGTTGGTCTTCATGATGATCTCAGCTGTCTGGAACGAAACACGCGCAGAGAAGTAACTCCAGAGAGGTCACGACGAACTTCTCCATGACATCATCATCATCCCCACCATCATCATCATCATCACCCCCACATCATCATCACCTCTACCACCATCATCATCATCACCCCTACATCATCACCCCATCACCATCTTCATCACCACCACTACCATCATCATCACCCACACATCATCATCACCCCCACCACCATCATCATCATCATCACCACCACCATCATCATCATCACCCCTACATCATCACCCCCATCACCATCTTCATCACCACCACCACCATCATGATCTTCATCACCACCACCATCATCATCATCATCATCATCACCCCCCCACCACCATCATCACCCCCACATCATCATCATCATCATCACCACCATCACCACCACCATCATCATCACCATCGACCACCGTCGACTCATCTTCGTCGCTGACCTGGCGGGCGCGGAGCATGTTGCTGACGAAGACGTTGGTGAAGACCAGGTCTCCTAGGTAACGCCCCGCCGCCTCGGCCTGCTGCACGCCGATCTCCGACAACGGAGAGTCTATGGCCTGACCTGGGGGCGAGAGAGGGAGGAGAGAGGGAGGAGAGAGGGAGGAGAGAGAGGGAGGAGAGAGAGGGGCGAGAGAGGGAGGGAGGAGAGAGAGGGGAGAGGGAGTTGAGAGAGGGAGGAGAGAGGAGGAGAGGGAGATGGGGGAGAGAGAGAGATAAAGGAGAGAGAAAGAGAGGGAGGAGAGGGAGAGGGAGAGAGAGAGAAAGAGGGAGATGGAGAGAGAGGGAGATGGAGGAGAGTGTGAGACATGGACAAGTCCCCCTTTTTAGGTCCAATAATATTGGACCCTCCCACTTTTACCATTGTTTTCTGCACTTATCTCCTCAAATTCAGAACATACATTTTATGTACTGAAATATTGAGTGACTCAGTGTGTGAGGACACTTTTTTATTTATTGTTTAACCAGCATGTACCTTTTTTTGTCACTATTTCACTTGGACCCCCCCGGTAGTAGCCTACACTTGGTTTACTCCACCTGCAATACTGGGAGTTTTCATCTGAGTCTAGACAACGTATACCCGAGCAGAGCAGAGAGTCGACCAACTGAGAACAGGTAGATTCAACAATACAGCTACATCATAGCTAGTTTTTCCATAAAACGGTTAAAGGAGAAGTAAAGGGAAAATCATGTTTAGCCCTGTTTTTATTTACCTTGTAATACAGCATCTTTATTGTACTGTGTTTCGCCACTGGGGAGATGGAGAGAGAACAGAACACAGTTCATCAAAACATATAGAACTACTCAGAAAACACACACTACATTATCTAAGCTACAGTCCGCGTGGTTGTTAATTATCTCTAAATCTTTGAGAGACTGCTTGCACACACACTGCTGAGTGTGACTTTATTCTGTCAAGCAGTGGACCCAGTTTGTCGTTCACAGCCAGGGTGTGTGTGTGTGTGACCCCTTGACATTTCATTAGGAGGAGGGCTGAACATTTGCATCCATTCTGACCGCTGAATGGACGCGACCACCGGCCCAGAGCACGGGCGCGTTCAATCTGAAAACGGCGTGTACCGTTTTGCTACGGTTTCCCGGGGGAATGACAAGTTTCCTCGAAACGGTGGGCAAACGGCTCTGGCGTAGTAGGTCATACGTTTCCTCTCGTTTGGTGTTGTGTCAGAGATGTTACACAATCATTAGCGACATGTAAACAAACTACACCGTATTACAAAGTCAGTGCAGACAGTCACTAACCGCACAATGGATCCAACTAAGGGTGTTCAAAGCACGGTTTCTGTTTTAAATAAACGTGTAGACACATTTTGTTGGGGGTGAACGCACCCCGGACGTCGATTCACTTCGAATTGTCAAAAATAACAGACTATTACAGGCTACAATATATACAAATAACAGACTATTACAGGCTACAATATATACAAATAACAGACTATTACAGGCTACAATATATACAAATAACACACTATTACAGGCTACAATATATACAAATAACAGACTATTACAGGCTACAATATATACAAATAACAGACTATTACAGGCTACAATATATACAAATAACAGACTATTATAGGCTACAATATATACAAATAACAGACTATTACAGGCTACAATATATAAAATGCATATGTTCTTGAACGGCACGGTGAAAACAGCTGTGTGTGATAGTAGTTAAACACATTGTGTGATAGTAGTTAAACACATTGTGTGATAGTAGTTAAACACATTGTGTGATAGTAGTTAAACACATTGTGTGATAGTAGTTAAACACATTGTGTGATAGTAGTTAAACACATTGTGTGATAGTAGTTAAACACATGTAAACAGCTGTGTGATAGTAGTTAAACACATTGTTATAGTAGTTAAACACATTGTTATAGTAGTTAAACACATTAGCAGCTCAGTCGCTTTAACGACCTGATAGTAAAGTTATGAAGGATAAAAGGTCAGTCGCTACAACGATAGAATGAAAGCGGCAGACTTACTGTCGGACTATCGTGAGGCCAAATGTTATCATTACTATTGATCAAATAAAAGAGTCCAGTTAAGGAAGGATAATCTGGAACCACGACGTCGGCGAACAGACGTAGTGAAGTCATCAAGGTTTTGATTGGTCGTTGATGGAATGACGCTCTGTAACGTGATTGGCCACCCTTCAGGACGTCACGTGACGTACCCAGATCCTTAACCACACAAGGTCCTACTGCACCATGGATGTATTAATAGAACTGCACCTATTCAGATGGATCAATAAATGAGCTGATAAAATCATAATCATTAACAAAGTATGTATGCATGTATGCACGTATGTATGTGTGTGTGTGTATGGATGTAGTACTTATTTTTTTGTTTGTTTGTTTGTTAAATGTGTGTACTATGTTATGTGTTGCATATGTGAGCTGTGTTGTGAGACCAATTTCAGCTTTGCTGACAATAAAGTTCTATCGTATCTCTGTGGTATTCACAGTTTGGTCGTCCACTTTCTTACTACGGTAAGTTCTCTTTCTGCTCCATGTTCTAGTGAGTGTTTGTCCTACCCCAGACCAGGGCGCTGAGGGGGTGAGTTGGGATGAGTCTCTCTAAACTTTAGTTCCAAAAGGAAGAAATCAACAATCTATCATATTAAACTAAGCTTCATCTCATTGGTTGTTCTATTCACTTTGCTCGTCTCCTGTCTGTCCCCCTGAAGACCTCTCTCTCTCTCTCCATCTCTCTCTCCCTCTCTCTCTCCATCTCTCTCTCTCCCTCTCTCTCCATCTCTCTCTTTCTCCCTCTCTCTCTCCCTCTCTCTCCATCTCTCTCTCTCTCTCTTCCATCTCTTTCTCTCTCTCTCTCTCTCTCTCTTTCTCTCCATCTCTCTCTCCATCTCTCTCTCCCTCTCTCTCTCTCTCTCTCCCTCTCTCTCTCTCTCTCACTACTATAGAAGTCTCAACCGTCCCCCTCCTCACTCACTCTACATGTATTCATACTGTAACTCCACACTCACAACCACTGCTTCACTGCAGGACCAACAGCGTAAAGAAAAGAAGAGTGAGAAGAACGTTGATATGGTGTCACACTCTTTAAAGCAGAAGTTTATTGTACAGAGGTTGTGCAACAGACATTGAGGTACATGATGTGATTTCTAGTGGAGGGGTTACGGGACCGAGGGAAGTCCAGTGAGACTTCCTCATAGCAGGCGTTTCGTGGTGAGCTGGTTGACTGATCTACCCATAATGCATTTGGTTTCCAGACCAAACGGGCATGCTGGGAAAGGACAGGGGAGCTCAAAACCTCGTCACATCAGACTTTTGGGGAACCAAAATTAATTGACATTCAACGCGATTGTTACCAATGTAAAACATACCATATCATTGCAGAGTTGAATTGCCTGAACAACGGGTGTCATGCAAGTCTCAGGTGAAGCACCAACATGAACATCATGACTGACCAGGGAAACGCTTCAGGGTTGGTTGGTGGATCCCCTCCACTATGTGTGTGAGTCCAGGTGGGAGCCTTGTCGGCCATGTTCTAGAGAGGTGATTCCTCCAGACACAGCTCAGACATCACAACATCGCTGGGTCAAATACACTCATCAAATACTCAGACTTCACAACATCGCTGGGTCAAATACACTAATCAAATACTCAAGTATTTGAGGTGCCTTTTGCTTTACCCTTCAGAGACTGTTTCTTTGTGCTGAGTGACCTAAACCCAGGCACCTCTAGTACTGTGTACTGCTGTGTGTACTACCATGTAGTATTGTGTACTAGCGTGTATTTAAATGGTATTAGACCCAGGTCTGTGTATTTCTCTTCCTTCCCAGGCTCCCTAACTGCAGAGTTGTGAGGTTGGTTGTGTGTTTCAGACCGGTTAACCTGAGGTATAGAAATACCGCATTACAGAATGTGACGGAGGAAGGAGAGATAAAGGGAAAAGAAACATGCTATCTAAGCAAAACTGTACAAAGAACATTTCCAGTCGACATTTCATGTTCTTCTCTTACCCTCTAACTTCAGATCTGAACGTATCTCATAAGCAGTAAAATAATTATATTATAATAAAAATGTTTATAAAATAGCAGCACACTCAAGTGACACATCACAACTAGGTAATGTTATTTCTTTTTCTGTATATAAGAATGGAACAAAATCGTAGCTTTTAGCAGCGCAAAAAGGACAATAATAATAAACTCAATAAAAATATTGACACTTTAACAATGTCTTCACACCTCTTTCTCCTCTTCACTTTGGAATACAGTATCTCTAACCACTAACTCCGGACACGTCTGGGTCTGGTCGACCCATAACACAGAACAAACATACCTTGAAGGTGTTCTACAGACCAAACACACTCAACTACATAGTAGATTTAAGAAAAGATCATGTTTTGATTTATGTTCAGAGTAGAACTTGCTGAAAGCAAAACAGGGAATGACATGTGGAAGGTGATGAGCAAGGGCGTGTTCTGGTGACCGACTGAAGATGGTCTCGTTTTAAATGATTGGTTTCTCGAGATGTGTTTCGAGTAACCTGCTAAAACCTTGATTCCCTACATTCACCCCTCTGCCCGCACGCACAAACGCACCACATCTTCAGCCCCTTTGAAAACAGAACCGATTCCTCCTTGGATAATGAATACTCCACAATACTCCAGAACATGTGCAAATCTGGGATGGTACAGTCTGATCACTCTTTTCTGTATCGTTAGTACATAGCCATGTCACTTCCTTGATGTGAAGCAGATCCAATAGGAAACGGAAGATTCAAGTAAAACAAATATTTCATAATGAAATAACCACCAAAAGAAAATTAAAAGAAAATAAAGCAAAAAAAACAAAACCGGAAACTTTTTATGTTGCCTTTTTTTTCTAAACAATTTGCATTTTGTTGTATTTTGTGAAAATACATGAAATGGTCAGACTCGCCTTGACACACAATTTTGTTTCGGAATGTTTTTTTCTTCTGGATTTTTTCAGAATGTCCTCAACTCTGAGGCGCTTTTATTTCGGAATGTCCTCAACTTTGAGGCGCTTTTATTTCGGAATGTCCTCAACTCTGAGGCGCTTTTATTTTCACACCTGCTCGTTACCAAGGGAACGTACACCTGACTCCTGACGGGGAAACCAGCCCTACTTAGAAAACCAAAGAAAAAAGATGACAAGGAAAACGGAAAACATCATTGAGCCCCCCCCCCCCCCCTCTAGTCTCTTCCTGGCTGGGGAGTATGCCCCCCCCCCCTCTAGTCTCTTCCTGTCTTCCTGGGGAGTATGCCCCCCCCCCCTCTAGTCTCTTCCTGGCTGGGGAGTATGCACCCCCCCCCTCTAGTCTCTTCCTGGCTGGGGAGTATGCCCCCCCCCCTCTAGTCTCTTCCTGGCTGGGGAGTATGCTCCCCCCCCCCTCTAGTCTCTTCCTGGGGAGTATGTTTTCAAAGTGCTTTGCTGCTGTTTAAATCCTAGGCGTGTTGAAATGGGACTAAGACCCATGAATTGATCAGATATCTTCGCCTGCTCCGATATTTCCCCCCGGAACGATCCTCCTCCCCACGGTCAGCTGGCAGTGTAGTCTGGTTAACATCCTCGTTCCTCCATCGTCCATCACTTAGAATCCACCCGCACTCAGATCTCAGATCAGATCTCACCGTTCAAACGTGAGGCCTTTGGGCTTTTGATTTTTTTAAGTGTTTGTAATCTTTCTTTATTTTTTTAATCGCTCATCCATCTTCTCCAACCAGTGGCCTCCTCGTTAACACCACCCTCTCCTCGTTAACACCACCCTCTCCTCGTTAACACCACCCTCTCCTCGTTAACACCACCCTCTCCTCGTTAACACCACCCTCCTCGTTAACACCACCCTCTCCTCGTTAACACCACCCTCTCCTCGTTAACACCACCCTCTCCTCGTTAACACCACCCTCTCCTCATTAACACCACCCTCTCCTCTCCCACACAGCAGCGCTCTCCTGCTCTCATTCAAACACTCCTCCTATCGATCCATCCATCCCTCCATCCCTCCATCCATCCATCCATCCATCCATCCATCCATCCCTCCATCCACATCTGCCCTTACAACGCTGTTCTTCCCCCCACCATCCTTACAACTACCCCCCCCCCCCCCACCACCTCCTCCTCCTCCTCCTCCTCCTCCTCTAGCCACACCCTGTTCCCGGCTCCCCCCCAATCCTACAAATACATTGATCAAATACTTAAGTAAGTATTTGAGGTGCATTTGTTTTATATCTCAGAGTTTTGGACCGTTCCATTGGTTTCATTATACTGGCTAAACTAAATCAAACACACCCCAAGTGCTCTGGTCTGCAGCCTGGAACCCACACCCTCAGCACGGACCCGGGGCTGATCACATCCCGCCATGTTGGATTGATCACATCCCGCCATGTTGGATTGATCACATCCCGCCATGTTGGATTGATCACATCCCGCCATGTTGGATTGGTACATTGGCAGTGATAAACAAATAGAAAACTCTAATGACCTCTTACTTGAGGTGAATCTCTGAAACTGCCCTCTCGCTTGTCTCCTCCCCTCTCCTCCCCTCTCCTCCCCTCTCCTCCCCTCTCCTCCTCTCCACCTCTCCCCTCTCCTCCCCTCCACCTCTCCCATCCTCCCCCTCTCCTCCCCTCCACCTCTCCCCTCTCCTCCCCTCTCCTCCCCTCTCCTCCTCTCCCCCTCTCCTCTCCTCCCCTCCCCTCCCTCTCCATCACCCCCAGGACGGAGCGGGCTCGGACCCCCAGCTGGTTCTTGGCCGACAGTGAAGTCTAATACTGGTCCGTTACTGGTCCGTTACTGGTCTGTTACTGGTCTGTTACTGGTCCGTTACTGGTCCGTTACTGGTCCGTTACTGGTCTGTTACTGGTCCGTGACGTAATGGCAGTGATTTAGCGCAGACGCCCCGGAACAGAAGACCACCTGACCACCAAGACCACCTGACCTCCTGCTTCTACCAGTCTGTCACTGTCTGGCCTGGTCAGATCTCTGGAGGGTCAAGCTTCACACACCAGCCTACTACACACACCGCCATGGCACACACACCAGCCTACTACACACACCAGCCTACTACACACACCAGCCTACTACACACACCAGCCTACTACACACACCAGCCTACTACACACACCAGCCTACTACACACACCAGCCTACTACACACACCAGCCTACTACACACACACCAGCCTACTACACACACCAGCCTACTACACACACCAGCCTACTACACACACCAGCCTACTACACACACACCAGCCTACTACACACACCAGCCTACTACACACACCAGCCTACTACACACACCGCCATGGCACACACACCAGCCTACTACACACACCAGCCTACTACACACACCAGCCTACTACACACACCAGCCTACTACACACACCGCCATGGCACACACACCAGCCTACTACACACACCAGCCTACTACACACACCAGCCTACTACACACACACCAGCCTACTACACACACCAGCCTACTACACACACACCAGCCTACTACACACACCAGCCTACTACACACACCGGCATGGCACACACGGCAGTCTCTCTCTCTCTCTCTCTCTCTCTCTCTCACTCTCACTCTCTCTCATGCACACACTCATGCACATGCGTGCACACACACACACACACGCTTGCACACACAAGCACATGAACACACACACACACACAAGCAGCCTGACAAAAAGAGCTTATTATTGTCAATAATAATAATAATAATAATAATAATAATAATAATAATATACTTGGCTGTTCCCAGTATTTGGGACCCCTTGATCTCTCTTTCTACGCACAATGCTCTTCCGCTTGGAATGCTGCAGTGCCCTCCTAGTCAACAAGACCCAGCCAATCCCTGTCATGTCCAGAACAAGACCCAGCCAATCCCTGTCATGTCCAGAACGAGACCCAGCCAATCCCTGTCATGTCCAGAACCCCAGCTCCTGGTCTGGACAGGGCCCAGATGTGTCGCTGTGTCTCACACAGACCAACATGAACCAAAACAAGTTCAAAAACAAAACACAAAAACTTCTGCCCCGATTGTGATCCCATATATGCAGGCCCTGGATGGCCTGACACTACATACAAAAAAGCCATAACGATCAAGCTATTGTTTCAATACAGCTCGATCAAAAATAGAACTGTGAAAATATGACTGGCTTCTCCCTGTATATGGAAGGCACCATACAGATTTCTTTTATCAAATTCCTAGCTTTTAGAATAGAGTATCTATCTTAGAAAATCTATCTTGTATCTAAAATAGCTTCAATTTCATAATATACATGGGCACATGTTTACAAATAGAAAACCTCTACAAAAACTAACAAGCACTTTTTTTTCTCTCGAGGGGTAGATTGTTTTTTTTGACGTTTTTGCTTTTTGTCGTTTTTTTCTCTCTCTCTCTCTCTCCACGATAATGTCGAGTTGTTGCGTAATCCACGGCGTCGGCTCTCCGGCCCCGCCTCCCCCCCCGTCGCCGGCCCCGCCCCTCCTCGGGCGGCGGGCTCTCAGAGGTTGATGTCCCGTACGTCCGTGGGGGTGCTGGCCTGGTCCACCTCGTCCAGGGTCTTGCTGCTGGGGCCTCGCTGGACCTGCTGCTGCTGCTGCTGCTGCCGGCCCTCCCTCAGACTGCTGACCAGCACCTGCTCAATCTGCTCCTGGCACGCCTTCAACAGCTCCTACACACACACACACACACACGTTAACACACACGCCTTCAACAGCTCCTACACACACACACACACACACACACACACACGTTAACACACACGCCTTCAACAGCTCCTACACACACACACACACACACACACACACACACGTTAACACACACGCCTTCAACAGCTCCTACACACACACACACACACACACACACACACACACACACACACGCCTTCAACAGCTCCTTCACACACACACACACACACACACACACACACACACACACACACACGTTAACACACACGCCTTCAACAGCTCCTACACACACACACACACACACACGTTAACACACACGCCTTCAACAGCTCCTACACACACACACACACACACACACACACACACGTTAACACACACGCCTTCAACAGCTCCTACACACACACACACACACACACACACACACACACACACACACACACACACGTTAACACACACGCCTTCAACATCTCCTACACACACACACACACACACACACACACACACACACGTTAACACACACGCCTTCAACAGCTCCTACACACACACACACACACACACACACGTTAACACACACGCCTTCAACAGCTCCTACACACACACACACACACACACACACGTTAACACACACGCCTTCAACAGCTCCTACACACACACACACACACACACACACACACACACACACA
>NW_028175657.1:0-5000 GCF_949987555.1 Borostomias antarcticus
AGCAAGCAGCTCCATTGCACACGGTCAAGTGTAAACACACACACACACACACACACAAACACACACACACACACACACACACACACACATACACACAGATTAGAGGAACACACACAAACACACATGCTCCACACACACACACACACACACACACACACACACACACACACCATCATTGGATCGAACACAAACAGCTGTTGTGTTGACATGTAACATGCTGGATGTGGCTAAGCCATATAAATGTAGTTTTTCCACCGGGAACTACAATACCCAGACTGGCTGCAGACTGTCAGTGAGAGTGTCCACGCAGTGCATCACACAGTTTAAGGAAGTGAATAATGGAAGAGGCTTTTTCTACTGCATAAGAAGTGATGGGTCAGGCTGGGGCATTATCAAGACTGAGGAGAGACTGGTTTGGAAAGGACTTCGAACTCCTGAACCCACTCTGGGGTGAGGGGGGGGGAGGGGGGAGAGGGGGGGGGGGGAGAGGGGGGTGGGGGGGGGGGGCAGTTATTTGCAATGTCCAGAGTCCTACTGTACGGGACACTTGCCGGTCTGGCAACAGAACAGTAGATGTTGTCAGTCTGTCTGCATGTGTGTGTGTGTGTGTGTGTGGTCCCTCTCTCCCTGCAGACTTAAGGACTGCAGCTCAGTGTGTGTGTGTGTGTGTGTGTGTGTGTGTGTGTCAGCAGAGGATAACGGATAGATAGGTAGATAGGGTGTCCTCATTAGTTGTGTTGATATCAATAATTCAGTGCGGTCCTTGTTGGCGCTCAATGGACCGGTGGCTAATGTGCTGTCGGGGCCGAGGACCGAGGGACACCAGCAGGACGGAGGGACACCAGCAGGACGGAGGGACACCAGCAGGACGGAGGGACACCAGCAGGACCGAGGGGCCCCAGCAGGACCGAGGGACACCAGGATGAGAGGGGGAAATAAGAGCAGAGGGATCCGCTGTCACCTGCATGGGGGGACAGACAGCTAGGAGAGGAGGGGGAGATGAGAGGAGGGGGAGGAGAGGAGGAGAGGAGAGGAGGGGGAAGAGATGAGGGAGAGAGGAGAGGAGAGGGGGGGGGAGAGGAGGGAAAGAGGAGAGGAGGGGGAGGAGGAGAGGAGGGCGAGGAGGGAGAGAGGAGAGGAGTGGGGGGGAGGAGAGGAGGGAGAGGAGAGAGGAGGGGGGAGGAGAGGAAAGACAGAGGGCAGAGGAGACGCGGGAGGAGGCGCAGACAGGAGGAGGATGGAGAGGAAACGAGGTGTTTAACCTCCTCTGACGGCCATTGATCGCTGATCGGTCAGTCTGAGTGTGATGTATTGACCCTCGGTCACCTTCAGATGGAGACTCACTCCACGTCTGCCTCCACGCCCGGCAGGCTGCTGCTTGTACACCGGGCTGCGCTGCTTGTTATTCTAAACGCATCCGGCAGTTCTGTCACTTTATTAAACCTTTATTTATGCAGGTAGTGATATTGAGATGCAGTAGGTCTGTCTCTTTTTCAACCCTGCATAGAAAACCAGAAGAATGCAATTATGGTGCATGTTCTTTTCACGAGGAACACATTTCATGCAGAACATGGCATGTCTGGAAGGAATCTGGTTCAACTTCCCCCTGTCAGAATCAGCATAACCTTCCAAGAGGCTTTTTAAGAAGATTTGATCTTTGATACTTGCCGGTGTCGACATGTTCCTCAGATGAATCTCAACTACCTGATGATGAATTTCATCCGTGTTGGAACTGCTCTCAGGTCAGCGAGAGGTTTGCTCAGATCTGCCAGCTGGGTTTGATCTGTAATTCCCGTCTGCCCTGAGATCAGCCTCCACGGCTAACTAGCGCTAAGCTACGCTACGCTAATGGCTTCAAACACGCCGGTTCAGTGCAACATGGTCCATGGTAACGGTGTTATGCCGGGCTCACACTACAGGATATTTAAAATCCTAACGGATTTAGAAATCGGGTTACATCACGCACATGAGGAGAATCTTAACAGATGTTCATCTCGTGAATCTCAAACATGCACACTACAGATTTGAAAATAACGGCTCATCACACACTACAGGATCTTATCGTGCCCGAGGGATCAACGAACCACTGGTCTCGCCATCTCACTTGTAAAGTAGTGAGTTAATAATCTTAAATATCAAACATGTTTGATATTATCGGGGCCGCCCCGATGGGTCTGCGAGCCGATCAGGAGGTTTAAGATTGGATCTGTAAACCCCTCACATTACAAGATCATCTGGGCCGAACATTGGTACCGATCAACGTTCCAGACCAGATTTTTCCTCCGATTGTCGGGAGGGCTGAATTGGGGATAAATCGGCCCAAAAATCCTGTAGTGTGAGCCGTATCACCCACCACATGTTAGTCTGATGTTAGGTGGTGATGGAGGAGGTGAGGATGGAACCAGGTGGTGATGGAGGAGGTGAGGATGGAACCAGGTGGTGATGGAGGAGGTGAGGATGGAACCAGGTGGTGATGGAGGAGGTGAGGATGGAGGAGGTGAGGATGGAACCAGGTGGTGATGGAGGAGGTGAGGATGGAGGAGGTGAGGATGGAACCAGGTGGTGATGGAGGAGGTGAGGATGGAACCAGGTGGTGATGGAGGAGGTGAGGATGGACTAGATGATGGAGGTGTAGAATTGAACCATCAGGGTCCGTGGCAGGTTGAATTTCTCATATGACATATCATATGAGATATATGCATATCATTTCTCAGATGACAGCACCCAGGAGTGGACTTGATTTATCTCCATAAACGCTGAATATTGTTACGGACACGCCCTTCCCCTGTGTGTGTGTGTGTGTGTGTGTGTGTGTAGACCTATGTGTGTGGGGGTGGGGGTGGGGGGGGGGGGGGGGTTGAGTGGCAGGACTACAGCTCAGTAATCTGAGGCTCCGCCCCCTGGGAGAGAGAGTCATGTGTTGCTGGGTGAACCTGCTAATCCCTCCATCACTGCATCACTGTCATGAACTGACTAACTCACACACACACACACACACACACATGAACATACACACACACACACACACACAAACACACACACACACACACACATGAACACACGAACACCCCCACACACACACACACAAACACACGAACACACAGCTCTGAGGGTGACAGTACTAGGCCACCGTGCCACACACGAGCGATTCTGGGGTTCAGAGTCTTGCTCAAGGACACTTCAGCACACTGCCGAGAGCGGAGATCGAACCGGGGACCCCAGCCAGCCGATCTACCTCCCAAGATATGCTGTGATGTCACCACTCATCACGGACCAGGATCGGACCCCCAGGCAGTTAGACTATACTGCCACCTACTGGTGAAACCCCATCAGTGCAGCTTATAAGGGCTGTGGAGGAGACCTCTCCAGACTGGAAGGGAAACAGTTCCCAGCACTGGCAGCAAGCAGGACTTAATAAGACAAGCAGGAGTTAATAAGACAAGCAGGACTTAATAAGACAAGCAGGACTTAATAAGACAAGCAGGACTTAATAAGACAAGCCAGACATTCATATGGCAGAAGAAGCGTTAACATAAACCCATCTGTTTACTGTCCATGTGTCCATGTTACCTGAGTGGAACTGATGCAACAACTAGTCAAATGTTCAGTGGATTCACTTCCCGAACCCAGGATGAACCAGCCGTCTCTGAACACATGAGTTTGGCCAACGAGACACAAACACTTGGACAGAGGCCATGGTTGAGGCATGTTTCTGAAGATGAGGCTAGAGATTGGACTCATGAATCAATCATTGCGGTGAGAGAAGTCGATCTACGCTCCCGATCTCCAGAGCTAGACCTCCATGCTTGAACCCTGGAAGGGGACGACCATGATTAATTGTAGTCTAGTGGATTGATTGATTAATAGTAGTCTAGTGGATTGATTGATTAATTGTAGTCTAGTGGATTGATTGATTAATTGTAGTCTAGTGGATTCCGTAAAGCTGTAAGACCTAAAGATCTTCTCTTCCATCCCATGTTTCTCTAGCCTCTTTTCTTCATCCCTGGAAGGGGAGCGCCTTGTAAATCCAACCTCCTAGACGTGTGTGAGACAGACGATAACTCCTCCTCCCAAGTCCCGCTCAAACGCTCTGTCAAAATGGCTGCTCTTCTTCCCCTCCCCTGGTAGTAAATTCTAGCTGTATTTCACAGACCCGTCAGCCGCTCGGCCCTCTGGGACTTTCCACACATTCTAGGCTCCTGCAGTTCACCTTTTCCTCACCTAGACACACACACACACACACACACATACACACACATCACACATATACACACACGCACACACACACGCATACTGGGCCACATGAATCGGTTGTGGGCGGGGCTTGAGTGTGCTCGGTGGGGAGACCAGTGGAGAGACCAGGCCTTGGCTTCTCTTGACACTGAGGTGGTGAATGTAGAGACTGCCCAGAAAGGTCAAAGGGCAGGGGGGGCGTGGGGGGGGGGGGGCACCAGACATCAGGTGATGCACTTTGATCATCACATTCAGTCTCTGACCCGTACCTGTGTTTCCATCTTAGAAACTGTTATGTGGAGCTGGAAGAAGGTCCAGAACACTACTGCAGGACTACTGACTAAAGAGGTCCAGAACACTACTGACTAAAGAAGGTCCAGAACACTACTGACTAAAGAAGGTCCAGAACCTCAGAGGACTACTGACTACAGAAGGTCCAGAACTCTGCTGCAGGACTACTGACTAAAGAGGTCCAGAACACTACTGACTAAAGAAGGTCCAGAACCTCAGAGGACTACTGACTAAAGAAGGTCCAGATGGTCCAGAACCCCAGAGGACTACTGACTACAGACGGTCCAGCAGGATGTGGGTCCCCGCTCAGGGCTGACTGGGTCCCTGCTCAGGGGTGACTGGGTCCCCTCTCAGGGCTGACTGGGTCCCCTCTCAAGACTAAAGGGGGTTGATTCTTTGACGTTGTGGCTCCTAAACTGTGGCTCCTAAACTGTAGAGCGCTCTTCCTCTAGACTGAGCTGTGGTCTCAGCTGAGG
>NW_028175657.1:10000-16139 GCF_949987555.1 Borostomias antarcticus
AGCACGCCGCGAACACAACTATTCCCAGTGTGAGATCGTCCCAGGCGTGGAACTAAGCAGGAGCTCTACCGGCAGCGGATGATGAAGGGATGAAGGAGAAAGGATGAAGGAGAGAAAGACCCCTGGTGAGTCCGGAGAGGAGAAGAGAAACGTACGCGGACACGGTCTCACCCCAGCATGGTGCAACGTGAGACATGTGGAAAGGAGAGACCACAAACACATTGCTTCTCAACCCTGTCTCTCTCTCTCTCTCTCTCTCTCTCTTCACTCTCTCTTTCTCTCCCTCCCTCTCCCTCTCTCACCCCTGTGAGAAAACAGGGAGGATTCCTGCAGCTGATCACACCAGGATCTTAATAATGGAGGACAACTGTGTCAAGAGAGAAGGAGGGAGGGAGGGAGGGAAGGAGGAAAGGAGGGAGGGAAGGAGGGAGGGAAGGAGGAGAGTCAAGTGTCAATGAAGGCATGAGGAGGAACAGAGCGGAGCAGTGGAGAGGGGAGGAAGGGAGAGAGGGAGGAAGGGAGAGAGAAGGAGGGGGGGGGGAGGGAGAGAGAAGGAGGGGGGGAGGGAGGGAGAGAGAAGGAGGGGGGGAGGGAGGAAGGGAGAGAGGGGGGGAGAAGGGGGAGGGGGGAGGGGAGGAAGGGAGAGAGAAGGAGGGGGGGGGGAGTGAGAGAGAAGGGGGAGGGAGGGGGGGAGAAGGAGGGGGTGAGAGAGAAGGGGGAGGGAGGGGAGGAGAAGGAGGGGGTGAGAGAGAAGGGGGAGGGAGGGAGGGAGAGGGGGGGGGGAGGGGGAGGGGGTGAGAGAGAAGGGGGAGGGAGGGGGTGTCAGTATACCTCAAGCAGCAGATCTGAGTCCCCCAGTCTGGAGGAGCAGACGTGTCTGACGCTACTCCCAGGAACACAGCACACTGGCTGGGCAACGAGGACAAGACAGGTCCCTCTAATATCTGGGGACAGGACATGGGACATGTCTCACACAAGAGAGCAGAGCGCAGAAGAGCACAAGTCCATAGACCCTCTCTAGATCCTTCCCTGCTGATAGCATAATGATACTGTGCCCCAGTCCTGGCAAGGAATCAAATGTGTGTAAACTTCATGTTGTTGGTGTCATGGTGAGAGCACTCACACGCACATTCAGAACCTGGGAAGTACCTGCTATCATGTCACATGACCAGGTCTAAGGTCCACTATGGTCCGATGATTCACTCCAATAAGACTTCATTCAGCACCTCTCCCCCCTGAGAACCCAGACCCTTCACACGAACCCAAACCCTTCACACGAACCCATAACCATCACACGAACCCAAACCCGTCACACGAACCTAAACCCGTCACACGAACCCATAACCATCACATGAACCCAAACCCGTCACACGAACCTAAACCCGTCACACGAACCCAAAGCCTTCACACAAACCCAGATCCTTCACATGAACCCAAACCCTTCACACAAACCCAAACCTGTCACATGAACCCAAACCCGTCACACAAACCTAAACCCGTCACACGAACCCATAACCATCACATGAACCCAAACCCGTCACACAAACCCAAACCCGTCACACGAACCCATGACCATCACACAAACCCAGACCCATCACATGAACCCAAACCTTTCACACAAACCCAAACCCGTCACATAAACCCAAACCCGTCACATAAACCCAAACCCGTCACACGAACCCATGACCATCACACATTATCAGACCTATAGTTGTGCAAACTCCCTTCACACCTCCTGGGCTGAGGGGTGCTTGTGTCCAAGGAGAAGGGCAGAGGGAGGGGGGGCAGAGAGGAGGGGGGGGGGGCAGAGGGGGTTGGGGGGGGTTGAAGCAGTAAGCACATTTCAGCAGCCGTGTCTTCGGGGTAGGGTTACTGTCAGGGAGCCAGACGAGTATCTGGCCAGCTATAAACAGGCTGTAAAGTTCACACCGCGCTCGTTAAAGCAACGAGACATCTTCAGCTGATCTCAATCACTGGGACCTACAGACCACTGGTTCTGTTACCAGACCTACAGACCACTGGTTCTGCTGTTACCAGACCTACAGACCACTGGTTCTGTTACCAGACCTACAGACCACTGGTTCTGTTACCAGACCTACAGACCACTGGTTCTGTTATCAGACCTACAGACCACTGGTTCTGTTACCAGACCTACAGACCACTGGTTCTGTTATCAGACCTACAGACCACTGGTTCTGTTATCAGACCTACAGACCACTGGTTCTGTTACCAGACCCACGGTCAGCCCACTCTCTAAGCACTACAATAAGCCTGATTAATCTCAACTTGATGAAAAGGAGATTCAGTTTCAGACCTATTAAAGGTTGTTAATTTGTCGCCTGTGCCTACAGCAGAGCTGTGGTGGCCTAACGCTTATAATGTACAGGAGGAGTGGTTCCATCTTCACACCAGCAGAGGGAGCCATCACTGCACTTTCAGAGGGATAAAAAATATGCAAGAGCTACAAGTAGCAGCTAAAGATGAATTAGTTACTGCATCCCCCCCCCCCCTCCTCGTGATAATGTGCTCTGTGATGATCTATGAAGAACATACTGTCTAATTGCACGGCCAATCGGGCATTAGCCAATTGCTTCGTCAACCAATTAGATTGTTTGGCCGGGTCATCATGTCATCATCAATTGCACCTGGCCAAAGGTATAAATTGCCGTGTGCTTGTAACTCAATCCGCCAGAGTTGTTTTCACCCCTTTATTGGATATCATGAGCACCATTGATCAGTTGAGGAAGCGGTTTTACTCCTACAACAGGATGTACAGTTATGACCAGCGCCAGCTGAGCTTTGCTGATTGGCCGTTTCGGGAAGACTGTAAATGCACCCCTGAAATGGTAGGTCATCTATTTCCTGTTATGGATCGTGTTCCCTCGCATCTTCCGTCTCTCATACGGATGTTACTCCCGGAAGTGACGACGTTTTTTGAACGATGAAAGCCTTTTCTCAGCAGTGGCGTGATTCTCCTAGCCTAGACGCCAGACTTGCTTACAAAAAACAACAAAAAGGTTTTTGAGCACAAAAGTTTAATTTTTTTGGGCTATAAAAAAATTTCTGTCAGAGGTGTGTGCGTATGTGCGTGCGTGCGCGCGGCAGTTGAATCATTGTGTGTGTGTGTGTGTGTGTGTGCGTGTGTGTGTGTGTGTGTAGATGGCCAGAGCCGGGTTCGTCCACTGTCCCAGTGAGAACGAGCCTGATGTGGCGTGCTGCTTCTTCTGCCTGATCGAGCTGGAGGGCTGGGAGCCCGACGACGACCCCTGGTGAGACTCCGCCCCCTCGACCTCTCACCCCTTCATCCAGACCCTGTTCACCTGGGAGGGGAGTCGCATGCTTTCACCCTCACGGGAGGTCATACTGGTTTGTGGGGCGGCCCTGAACACCCCTCCACAAACCAGTATTACATTCATCTGAACACCACAAACCAGTATTACATTCAGCTGAACACCCCTCCACAAACCAGTATCACATTCAGCTCAACACCACAAACCAGTATTACATTCAGCTCAACACCCCTCCACAAACCAGTATTACATTCAGCTCAACACCCCTCCACAAACCAGTATTACATTCAGCTCAACACCCCTCCACAAACCAGTATTACATTCATCTGAACACTCCTCCACAAACCAGTATTACATTCATCTGAACACCACAAACCAGTATTACATTCATCTGAACACCACAAACCAGTATTACATTCACCTGAACACCCCTCCACAAACCAGTATTACATTCATCTGAACACCACAAACCAGTATTACATTCATCTGAACACCACAAACCAGTATTACATTCATCTGAACACCACAAACCAGTATTACATTCATCTGAACACCCCTCCACAAACCAGTATTACATTCATCTGAACACCCCTCCACAAACCAGTATTACATTCATCTGAACACCCCTCCACAAACCAGTATTACATTCACCTGAACACCACAAACCAGTATTACATTCAGTGAGGTTTGAAACTTTCAAGTCTCAGTATTGTTTATTTAATATTTTGTTAGTGTTTTTTTTCTAAATGCCGTGTTTTTGTTTGGCAGTTGTGAGCACGTGAAACGCTCCCCTGTGTTTTTGTTTGTTAGTTGTGAGCACGTGAAACGCTCCCCTGTGTTTTTGTTTGTTAGTTGTGAGCACGTGAAACGCTCCCCTAGATGTGGCTTCCTGTCCCTCACTAAAGACATGGGGGATCTGACGCTGGCCGAGTTCTTTCGCATGGAGCAGGAGAGGCTGAAAGTCTACATGGTACCTGAACACTCTTCTGAGTAGACGTTCTCCATGTTCTCCATGTTCTCCATGAACCTGAACACTCTTCTGAGTAGACGTTCTCCATGTTCTCCATGAACCTGAACACTCTTCTGAGTAGATGTTCTCCATGAACACCTGTGTTTGTTCTTCTGTTGTAGAGGAAATGTTACCAGCAGCAGATCTCATGTTTTCAGGATGAAGTGGACAAGACCCTCCATTATTTGAAAAGTCTCTATGATGTTTGACTCATGATGACATCATCATCCCCTGTTATTCCTCTGCACTTTATTTGTATGTTTCATATTTAATAAAATATTTGTTTTTATTTAAAGACTACTACTGGACTGTATCCTTCTTGCATCCAATAATATTTATGTACTGTAATATCAAGTTTCACCACAAGGTGGAGCCTTTACTAACTTTTATAGCCTCAATTCCCCATGAGAGAAGTTGAGCGTTTTATATCCCCCCCCCAGATCTCAACTGACGGCTCACATTGAACAGAATTACAACATGGGTTCGTTTTCCATCTTTTCCTTTCTTCTTCTCCAGAATGCTCGCCGTTTTCCAACATCCCGCCGTTCTGCCGCCTCCTTTCAGAACCTTGACCCTGGACAGATGGCCCCAAGCCCCGCCCCCTCTCTACCAACTGTTGCCCCAGTAACATCTGTCACATATTGGGGGGGGGGGGGGGTGGTTGGAGGAGGCTCACAGGGGGAGTTGGTGGTTCCTGGGAGGAGGAGGAGAGAGGAGGAGAGAGGAGGGGAAGTTTAGGATGCATCCGAGGATCCGTGGAGGAGAATCCCCAGTTGGTTGTCCCAGAGAGATGTCCTCTATATTGAGGGGAGCCACAGGTTTCAGTCAGTATTGGAAATACTCCGCTACAGAACAGCTCCTTACATGGAGCGAGCATGAGGGCCGGGTTCACCTCAGGGAACCAAGTTTCTTTCCTGGGGGGGGGGGAGCTGGAGGACAGGATTAAGGAAGCGCCGTGTCCCCCCTGTACTGTCCTGGATTAATGTGTAATCCCACTCTGTCTGCTGGTCCCTGATCAGCTGTGTCAGCTTCATCCTCATCACCATGGAGCAAACTGAAGGTCACACTGCCCCCCCCCCACCCCCCATAAGAGATGTTCAGAGTAAGCTCTCCTTTATCATACAGTAGATATATATTATATGTATACATATATGATCATCACAAAAGTGGGTTGTTAATTGTAGCTCTAATTAAGGTTTAGTCCAATCAGCATGTCAATCCAGCCGCTAACGAGGTCTCTAGAATGTGAGGGACAGGATGTGAGGGTGTGCCTGGTCGCTGTCTCAGCTGTGATGGAGGAGCTTACGTGTAGCTGTTAGCACAGACCAGTGTTTCCTGTCTTGCACTGTTTAACTGGTTAGGATGGAATGACATTAGGATGGAGTGGTTGGACACTTTGATCTCTTTTTAGTATTGTTGGTAGGGGTGAGGAAATTTGATAAGTTATACAAACTTCAATTCTCTAGTTATAATCTCTAGAGCATGGTTTAGGATTTCTGGTTATGTGATAATTATAGTTATGTGTTTAATAGTCTATATAAGGGGGTCCGTGGTGGTGTGGCGGTCGAATGCATCATGTTTCAGTGCAGCTGGCCATCGGGGACTGGGGTTCGCGCCTCTGTTTCACCAGATCTGGGTATGGCCAGTTTCACCAGATCTGGATATGGCCAGTTTCACCAGATCTGGGTATGGCCAGAGGGCGTGGCATGTTGGGCCGCCGCTCCCTGAGGGTGGTTAGTCGTCTCGAGGGTTTGTCGTGCTGCAGCGTCTGGTGTTCGAGCTGAGAGTCAAGGACTCGTCTCTCTCCTTCACACTGCTGACCGACCGGGTTGTGTGATGG
>NW_028175656.1:0-25000 GCF_949987555.1 Borostomias antarcticus
TCTCTCTCTCTCTCTCTCTCTCTCTCTCTCTATCTATCTCTCTCTCTGTGAAGAAGCCCCTCTAGGCGTCTCAGTGACCTCTCTGTGTAGTGTACCATGTAGTGCCCGCTACTTCTCCTCCTCCTCCCTCCCTCTCTTTCTCTCCCTCCCTCCTCCTCCCTCCCTCTCTTTCTCCTCCTCCCTCCCTCTCTTTCTCTCCCTCCCTCTCTTTCTCTCCCTCCCTCCTCTTTTCTATTATGGCTGCGTCCCAAATTAAGAGCATGTTCAAAAGATTCCCAGACCCCCCCCTCTCTCTCTCTCTTCCTCCCTCTCTTCCTCCATCTCTCCATCACCACCCCCTCCTCCATCCTTCTCTCCTACTGGGCCGTTATCTGCTTGACTGGCCGTGTCACAGAGCTCTCTCTCCCTCTGCCTGTCTCTCTATCCACCCTCTCTCTGTCCCTCTCTCTCTCTCTCTATCCACCCTCTCTCTCTCTCTGTCCCTCTCTCTCTCTATCCACCCTCTCTCTCTCTCTGTCCCTCTCTATCCACCCTTTCTCTGTCCCTCTCTCTCTCTCTCTCTGTCCCTCTCTCTCTCTCTATCCACCCTCTCTCTGTCCCTCTCTCTCTCTCTCTGTCCCTCTCTCTCTCTATCCACCCTCTCTCTCTCTCTGTCCCTCTCTCTCTATCCACCCTCTCTCTGTCCCTCTCTCTCTCTCTGTCCCTCTCTCTCTCTCTCTCTCTGTCCCTCTCTCTCTCTCTCTCTGTCCCTCTCTCTCTCTCTCTGTCCCTCTCTCTCTCTATCCACCCTCTCTCTCTCTCTGTCCCTCTCTCTCTATCCACCCTCTCTCTGTCCCTCTCTCTCTCTCTGTCCCTCTCTCTCTCTCTCTCTGTCCCTCTCTCTCTCTCTCTCTGTCCCTCCCTCTCTCTCTCTCTCTGTCCCTCTCTCTCTATCCACCATCTCTCTCTCTATCCACCCTCTCTCTGTCCCTCTCTCTCTCTCTCTGTCCCTCTCTCTCTATCCACCCTCTCTCTGTCCCTCTCTCTCTCTCTATCCACCCTCTCTCTCTCTCTCTGTCCCTCTCTCTCTCTCTCTATCCACCCTCTCTCTCTCTCTGTCCCTCTCTCTCTATCCACCCTCTCTCTGTCCCTCTCTCTCTCTCTCTATCCACCCTCTCTCTCTCTCTGTCCCTCTCTCTCTATCCACCCTCTCTGTCCCTCTCTCTCTCTCTCTGTCCCTCTCTCTCTCTCTCTCTCTCTCTATCTATCTACCCCCCTCTCTGTATCCTCTCTCTCTCTATCCCTCTCTCTCTGTCCCTCTCTCTCTATCTACACCCTCTCTCTCTATCCCTCTCTCTATCTATCTACACCCTCTCTCTCTATCCCTCTCTCTCTCTCTCTCTATCTATCTACACCCTCTCTCTCTATCCCTCTCTCTCTCTCTATCTATCTACACCCTCTCTCTCTATCCCTCTCTCTCTCTCTATCTATCTACACCCTCTCTCTCTATCCCCCTCTCTCTCTCCCTCTTTGTCCCCCTCTCTCTCTATCCCTCTCTCTCTCTCTGTCCCTCTCGCTCTCTGTCCCTCTCTCTCTCTGTCCCTCTCTCTCTCTATCCCCCTCTCTCTCTATCCCTCTCTCTCTATCTCTCTCTCTCTCTCTGTCCCTCTCTCTCTATCACCCTCTCTCTCTCTCTATCCCTCTCTCTCTCTCTATCCCTCTCTCTATCCCTCTCTCTCTCTCTATCCCTCTCTCTCTATCCCTCTCTCTCTCTCTCTCTCTCTCTCTCTCTATCCCTCTCTCTCTCTCTCTCTCTATCCCTCTCTCTCTCTCTATCCCTCTCTCTCTATCTCTCTCTCTCTCTCTCTATCCCTCTCTCTCTCTCTCTCTCTCTATCCCTCTCTCTCTCTCTATCCCTCTCTTCTCTCCCAGCTCACTGCACTGTCACTCATAACCCACCGCCACACTGACAGAGAGAGAGAGAGAGAGAGAGCGAGAGAGCGAGAGCATGGGGAGGGAGGGAGAGAGAGAGAGAGAGAGAGAGAGAGAGCGAGAGAGAGAGAGCATGGGGAGGGAGGGAGAGGGGAAGAGCGGGTTTAAGAGAGGTGAGGAGACGGAGATAAACTTGCAAAGGGATGAGAGGTTAGCAGATGAACGGTAATGGACTTTCTGTTGACAGATATTCACCGATCCAGAGCAGCATGCCGGATGCGAAGCGTATTCACCGAATACCTTGAACCGTATTAAAAGGCCCAATTTAAAGGCTCTTCTTCACATCGCTCATAACAGAAGTGTGTCCTTCGGGAGAAATTGGAGGGAAAAACATGCGCGCTTACGTGAAGGGGAATGGAACGCGCGTATCTGCGCTCGCGTGGCCCGGTGAACTTCACTCGACGCGTCTAGCAAGCATCTCCCCCCCCCCCTCTCTTTCTCTCTCCCGTGCTGGGCTCAAGTGCATTTCTCTCTCTCTCTCCCTCTCTCCCACTCTCTCTCTCTCCTATTCTGCTCTTCACTTCTCCTTTTCATACCGAAGGCCAAACAGAGCTCTTGAGCGGTGGCCGGGTGAACGGGGAGGGGCGGAGGGGCGGCAACTGCGGCGGCATGTTAAAATGTCTCGAGGAAGGACGGACGTAGCTCCCTGGCGCGTGACCGTCGACCGGACGCTCTGACGATACTCCGTTGTGACCAGTAGCCCCGGAGGAAATCGGTGGCGTTTCGCTTCATAATAATAAAAATAACAATGACGATAATGATATTTGGTGTAAAAATGCACCGTTCACAGGCTCAAGGACATTGCAACAAAAGAGATGAGGGGGGGGGGGGTGAGGAGAAGGTGAGGAGATCATGACTAGGCCACTGTAACGCTGCCGATCACATGACCAGGGGCCTTTGTTCTGGAGATATTCGTATTGGAACGCGGCCCCTGAACCGACTACAGGCCCTTTTAATTTCTTCTCTCATATCCCGCTGTCTTTTATTCTGAAAACCCCATCCATGCTAATTGCTTTAAATGTACTGTGTAATTAGATGTAATTTCAATCAGGCACAAATCTGGACATGGGGTTTTAAATGTACAGCCGGCTTCATTTGTTCCAGCCCGGTGCACCATATCGCGGTGTTGCCCGGTGCGGGAGCACGCGCAGAGCACCGTGAACACGTTGCGGACAAGGAGGCTTCTTTGGAGCGCGAGCGTGAAAACGGAAAGACGGAAATAACATCCCCTCTCGCTCGCGCACCAAAAAGAAACGTCAAATTGAATCCCGATGCAGGATTTTGAGGGGGAGGAATACATTTGTGTCGGTGAACAAAAGAAGACGCGCGCGCACACACACATAAACACACGAGCAAACCATCTTCCACCAACAAACCACCACTTCTGGACAGTCGGGTGAGGACGAGGAGAATATTAAAATATTTCGCCATGGCAACAGGCTCTATGATTAGGGCCGGGGTCGAGATGAGAGAAATTAAGGGAACTCTGCACGGTTGCCAAGGAGACGGGGCCAGGCGGTGGGGGTGAAAGTCCACCCTAAACACACCTTAAAGCTATTTTAGTGACGGGAGGAGGAGGAGAGGATTGTGGGAGGTTTCAGTCAGCCAGGCATAGCAAATAAGCTCTAAACCGAGAAGTGTGTGATCAGAGGTCAAAATCCTGCTCCTACGTGGGTGTGTTTTAAAGTATTTTTGTGTTGCCGTGTGTCGTTATCTTTTGTTGCGCGCGCACCTTCTCGAGGCGCTTGCCTCCATTCACTGACAGACATGCCAAGACACGCTTGAGTAATAACAGCCGTTTTTAAACACATATCACCTTTAAAACAAAGCTTTATTAACAACAGACAAATCTGATGATGATGGCAAGGCATTACAGTGGTTCACAGTGTGTGTGTGTGTGTGTGCACCTCTAGATGGGACGACAGTGTTGTGTTCGAGGCCTGTTCTGAGGAAAAGCCTTCATTTAGGTCATTGCAGTTAATATACTACTGTCCTGTAATACACACAGGCTGTCCCCTGCAGCTCTGCATTCCTTCAACGCCTCATCACCGGCCAGTCAAAACAACAACAACAACCAGTGTCTCATCACCGGCCAGTCAAAACACAAACAACAACCAGTGCCTCATCACCGGCCAGTCAAAACACAAACAACAACAACCACCAGTGCCTCATCACCGGCCAGTCAAAACACAAACAACAACCAGTGCCTCATCACCGGCCAGTCAAAACACAAACAACAACAACCACCAGTGCCTCATCACCGGCCAGTCAAAACACAAACAACAACAACCAGTGCCTCATCATAGCTGCACTTGCCAGTTAAAACACAAACGACAAACTCTCTTAAGCAGACACTGTGTTCAAAATGCAGTATAGTGATATTCTATTCAGGCACGTGGTTTGTGGGTGTGTCCATCCCATCAACCTGTTTTTAGGGTCGTTATTCTGTGTGTGTGTGTTAGATTCCTAGCTCCAGGTTTACTCATAGGGAACGGAAGCTATGACTGGAGCTTAATGCTGGGTCATAGTTTATAAGGCTGAACATGATTTCTGTTTCCCTTATTGTCCTTATTATGGCTTTTAGGCTGAGTCACCTTCACAGGTGCCCCAAAACACTGTGTGTGTGTGTGTGTGCGCGCGTGCATGAGACATACATGCAACAAATATTATGGAATAACAGGTAACACATATAGTCCTTTTTCATGTTTGAATCAAGTACGCCAGTAAGTCAAGTACATGAGTTTGTCGAGTACACAATAGAATCGGGTAGGTTAAGTCGAGCACACAGTGTGAGTGAGTCAAGTTACGTGAGTGAATCAAATGCAACATTTCACAGAGCTGATATCGGTGTTAAAAACCAAGAGTGACAGCTTGTGTCTGGAGGTGAGACAGTAGAAATCAAACATTCAGCCACTCGTAAAAACCTGACGGAGAACACGAAAGTAAACAGTCGTAGAGCCCTCGTTGAAGGAAAGGAAAAGACACCCCAAAAACATCTGCTCTAAATGAAAACCAAATGTAATATATAACAAACCTTCCGAGGCATTTGAGTTCCATCAGGGATGGTTTTTCAGTGAGCTTGATGATGATGGTTCAGTAGTCAGTCCCAACGTCTGAGCTCAGAGTAAAGACACACATGTAGACTGTCCTCCTCACAGTAGCACAGTAAAGACACATGTAGACTGTAATCCTCACAGTAGCACAATAAAGACACACATGTAGACTGTCCTCCTCAGAGTAGCACAATAAAGACACACATGTAGACTGTCCTCCTCAGAGTAGCACGGTAAAGACACACATGTAGACTGTCCTCCTCAGAGTAGCACGGTAAAGACACACATGTAGACTGTCCTCCTCAGAGTAGCACAGTAAAGACACACATGTAGACTGTCCTCCTCAGAGTAGCATGGTAAAGACACACATGTAGACTGTCCTCCTCAGAGTAGCACAGTAAAGACACACATGTAGACTGTCCTCCTCAGAGTAAAGACACACATGTAGACTGTCCTCCTCAGAGTAGCACGGTAAAGACACACATGTAGACTGTCCTCCTCAGAGTAAAGACACACATGTAGACTGTCCTCCTCAGAGTAGCATGGTAAAGACACACATGTAGACTGTCCTCCTCAGAGTAGCATGGTAAAGACACACATGTAGACTGTCCTCAGAGTAGCATGGTAAAGACACACATGTAGACTGTCCTCCTCAGAGTAGCATGGTAAAGACACACATGTAGACTGTCCTCAGAGTAGCATGGTAAAGACACACATGTAGACTGTCCTCAGAGTAGCATGGTAAAGACACACATGTAGACTGTCCTCCTCAGAGTAGCATGGTAAAGACACACATGTAGACTGTCCTCCTCAGAGTAGAACAGTAAAGACACACATGTAGACTGTCCTCCTCAGAGTAGAACAGTAAAGACACACATGTAGACTGTCCTCCTCAGAGTAGAACAGTAAAGACACACATGTAGACTGTCCTCCTCAGAGTAAAGACACACATGTAGACTGTCCTCCTCAGAGTAGCACGGTAAAGACACACATGTAGACTGTCCTCCTCAGAGTAGCACGGTAAAGACACACATGTAGACTGTCCTCCTCAGAGTAGCATGGTAAAGACACACATGTAGACTGTCCTCCTCAGAGTAGCACGGTAAAGACACACATGTAGACTGTCCTCCTCAGAGTAGCACGGTAAAGACACACATGTAGACTGTCCTCCTCAGAGTAGCACGGTAAAGACACAGATGTAGACTGTCCTCCTCAGAGTAGCACAGTAAAGACACACATGTAGACTGTCCTCCTCAGAGTAGCACAATAAAGACACACATGTAGACTGTCCTCAGAGTAGCACGGTAAAGACACATGTAGACTGTCCTCCTCAGAGTAGCATGGTAAAGACACACATGTAGACTGTCCTCCTCAGAGTAGCATGGTAAAGACACACATGTAGACTGTCCTCAGAGTAGCATGGTAAAGACACACATGTAGACTGTCCTCCTCAGAGTAGCATGGTAAAGACACACATGTAGACTGTCCTCAGAGTAGCATGGTAAAGACACACATGTAGACTGTCCTCCTCAGAGTAGCATGGTAAAGACCCACATGTAGACTGTCCTCAGAGTAGCATGGTAAAGACACACATGTAGACTGTCCTCCTCAGAGTAGAACAGTAAAGACACACATGTAGACTGTCCTCCTCAGAGTAAAGACACACATGTAGACTGTCCTCCTCAGAGTAGAACAGTAAAGACACACATGTAGACTGTCCTCCTCAGAGTAGAACAGTAAAGACACACATGTAGACTGTCCTCCTCAGAGAAAAGACACACATGTAGACTGTCCTCCTCAGAGTAAAGACTCACATGTAGACTGTCCTCATCAGAGTAAAGACTCACATGTAGACTGTCCTCCTCAGAGAAAAGACACACATGTAGACTGTCCTCCTCAGAGTAGCACAGTAAAGACACACATGTAGACTGTCCTCCTCAGAGTAGCACGGTAAAGACACACATGTAGACTGTCCTTAAAGGCATACAGTATAGACTGCATGTACACTTTTAAACATATCGGCCGACAAACTCCCCGTGCCCCCATGTCCCCATGGCAACAGTCCTCCAGATAGATACTGTGGAATCCAGTGCAGCTGGGATGTTTCTGCATACGGTCCAATTATAGATCTGTCATACACAAAGCCATTCAGAGGGGTGAGGGGCTACATAAGAACCAATTAAAGGTGTGATACTGGCGAGGGCGGCGAGGAATAATCAGTTGTCGGCGTGTCGGATGGTGAAGGCTGGGTGACGATGACATCTCCGAGCCACACAGCAAGCAAACACACCCACCCCCCCCCCCCCCACCCCCCCCCCCCCCCACCCCACCCCAAATCAAACCGGTTACTGTAGTTACTGACCCCAAACCCATTTAGTCACACAACCCCCAACACACTCCAACCCCCCCCAACACACTCCAACCCCCCCAACACACTCCGAACCCGAGCCTCTCAAACCCCACCACTACTACAAGCACAGTACACAATATTCAAACTCCTTACCTACAAACAACAACAAACAACAACAAACTCTTTAAGAGGCACAAAGACAAATACTGTGTTAGTCGCCACTTATTCACAAGATCAGTTAATTAGTTAGTTAGAACTTATTAGTCGTCCTCTTGTATTTGTAACTTTTTCTGTGCGTACGACACAATAACGGGACATCTTGTTCTTCATGGAGATTCTTCTTAATTCACAGGGAGCAGCTCGGTGTCCATAAGTGGCGGTAGTGCACTAAGCAGGAATCAAGTGCACTAAGCAAGAATCCAGGGTGTCTGGCATGGTCCGGACCCTTGTCTGAAGACCATCACCCACCGTCCAGCTCAAAGGTTCTGATTGCACAGCGTCATTGTCAGATTGCACTGGTGTCCCCAATGTGCAGACACATCCTTTTGCACCAAGCCCTCATCACCTCCTCAACACCCACCTCACCTCCTCAACACCCACCTCACCTCCCCAACACACTCCTAATCTCCTCAGCACCCACCTCACCTCCCCAACACACACCTCACCTCCCCAACACACTCCTAATCTCCTCAGCACCCACCTCACCTCCCCAACACACACCTCACCTCCCCAACACCCACCTCACCTCCTCAGCACCCACCTCACCTCCCCAACACACACCTCACCTCCCCAACACACTCCTAATCTCCTCAGCACCCACCTCACCTCCCCAACACAGACCTCACCTTCCCAACACCCACCTCACCTCCTCAACACCCACCTCACCTCCTCAACACACCTCACCTCCTCAACACACTCCTAATCTCCTCAGCACCCACCTCACCTCCTCAACACACACCTCACCTCCCCAACACAGACCTAACCTCCCCAACACCCACCTCACCAACACACAATAACCTCCTCAACACCCACCTAATCTCCTGAGCACCCACCTCACCTCGCCAACACCCACCTCACCTCCCCAACACACCCCTAACCTGCCCAACACACACCTCACCTCCTCAACACACCCCTAACCTGCCCAACACACACCTCACCTCCTCAACACACACCTCACCTCCTCAACACCCACCTCACCTCCTCAACACACACCTCACCTCCTCAACACACCCCTAACCTGCCCAACACACACCTCACCTCCTCAGCACACCCCTAACCTGCCCAACACACACCTCACCTCCTAAACACACACCTCACCTCCTCAACACACCCCTAACCTGCCCAACACACACCTCACCTCCTCAACACACCCCTAACCTGCCCAACACACACCTCACCTCCTAAACACACACCTCACCTCCTCAACACACCCCTAACCTGCCCAACACCCACCTCACCTCCTCAACACACACCTCACCTCCTCAACACACACCTCACCTCCCCAACACCCATCTAACCTCACATCCCACTATTGCAACCCGGCCGAACTTTTAGATGCCCCCCCCCCCCACACACACACAAACACACCTCTCTAACTTCCATCCCCAATCTGGAGTTCCAGCCCTCTATTGTAATTCTTCAATAGGTGCCACTCAGTGAGAAAGCCCTGCGATAGTACCAGGCCTTGAGACAGTTCCAGCAGGACTGATGGTTCGTTAGTTTGGGGCTGGATCTAGATCTGGATCTACAGTAGGTCTGGGTCTAGATCTGGATCTACAGTAGGTCTGGGTCTGGGTCTGGATCTACAGTGGGTCTGGGTCTAGATCTGGATCTACAGTAGGTCTGGGTCTAGATCTGGGTCTGGGTCTGGGTCTGGGTCTGGGTCTGGGTCTGGGTCTAGGTCTAGGTCTGGGTCTGGGTCTAGGTCTAGGTCAGGGTCTGGGTCAGGGGGTCAGGGGGTCAGGGTCTGGGTCGAGGTCAGGGTCAAGGGGTCAGGGTCTGGGTCTAGGTTTGGGTCAGGGGGTCTGGGTCAGGGTCAGGGTCAAGGGGTCAGGGTCTGGGTCAGGGGGTCTGGGTCAGGGTCAGGGTCAGGGTCAAGGGGTCAGGGTTTGGGTCTAGGTTTGGGTCAGGGTCAGGGTCTGGGTCGAGGTCTGGGTCTGGGTCAGGGTCAGGGTCAGGGTCTAGGTCAGGGTCTGGGTCTAGGTCAGGGGGTCTAGGTCAGGGGGTCTGGGTCAGGGGGTCTGGGTCTAGGTGTGGGCGTGGCTCAGCTGCTGCGCTGGGTCACATGGCGAGGGCCCGTGCCTTGGCGGCGGCCCCCTGCGCCCGCTCTTCCGCCTCCCGGCAGCCCTCCTTCCTCAGCAGCTGGTTCCTCTCGAACACGCCCTCGTGGCTGGCGCCGGCCCCGCCCCGCTCCCTGTCCGTGAGCGTCAGCACGCCTGGAGACGAGGACACGGAGATTAAAGAGACAGTCCGCCCAAATAAACAACCCTATCACTATTTTGTCCCCTCATTGGTTTTACGTTCACAACAAAGTCTCCAAAATCTCCATCTCTCTCGTTACTTATCTATAGAGCTTTTGGACAATCAGATGACGTCATTTGGGTGAACTGCCCAGCAAACACACAACGTCAGGGAGACGTTCAGATCATGTCTTAATAACGTCCGTCGGTCCAGAACCCCGTTTGTACCGGTCGTTTCACTAAGTTGTAAACAGCAGGTGCAATTGCACAACCAGACACTGGACACGCCATAGCCTAGAAGGGTCCGGTCGCCTAGGCAACGGAGTTTAATCTTCACCTAGATGTTATTTCCATACAGTGCATGATTGCTGTCTGCTACATAACTTGATATCTTACCCAGCATATTTAAGGGGAAACTGAATGGGAGCTTAGCTTAGCCGCGGCTCTCTTCCCGCTGCATTCTTCCCTAAAACGCTCTGGCTTCCGCCTTCCGCTCTGCGCTACGACAAACAACCCTGTATGTAACTCTAGCCTCGTCTGAAGCGAGGCTGTCTTGTAAAAACCTTCCAACGCTCTGTTAACGAACACCAGCGTCTGTGACGGCTTCTGGAAAACATCTGTCTGGAACTGAATCCATTTACATCAAGATCCAGACCCACGTTCTACCAACGTTCAAATATATCTCCCTCCTAGAGATGTGAGGGTATGAACATTTCATATCATGATTATAGGGACCAAAATGATCATGGTTATCAGGATTATTGTGGTATTGTTAAAATGTGCTGAAAACTACTCGTACACATGGAAATCATTTCAACATTATATTATTATTATATTATTGTAGTACTATGCACTTTTTGTTTGCGTAAAGATGAAAATAATGCATCTTGAAGGCTGTTGTTAAATTTGTTTGCACCGTAATCAAACACAATTTCATCATGAAAAATATCAATAATAATTAGATTTATATGGTGGTTTATCATTATACCAGTTATCATTACATCCTTACTCCCTCTGAGGTAAACATGTTGATTACTGTAGGTTTAACTGTACATTGAACAGGAGCAACTACTAGTAATTCTTAAGTTAAAAAAAGTGAGAGAAAAGACAACATTTCTTGAAGAGGTTGAGAGAGTAAGATATACTGTATATTACTTGATATATATTATTGTGTGCGTGTGTGTGTATGTGTGTGTGTGTGTGTGTGTGAGGCCTCACCATAGCCATCCACACATCCCCCCTTGAACTCTCCCTCGAACTTCATCCCATCAAATCGATTGAAGACGCCTGCGCCTTGAAACTTCCCTTGGACAAACTCACCCTCATACCTGCAGAACACACACGCGCGCATACACACACACACACACACACACACACAACCACCAGTTACAACAGCTATGCACTGTCTGTGCAAGGACTACTTATTACCCTTATCTGCAGAATCTCTGACGGTTTGCAGCTCGGCAGGCATCTGTTTTTCATTATTTTGCCACGATGCTCACATTATCAAAACATAACATTGTGGTCGCCAAGGAGACATTAGATTACAGTGAGAACGCCCACGGTTCTCGCCCGGTGCACCCCTTAACCTCGAGAATAGAATCTTCACCCAATCAAAAACCCAATCAAGTACACAACCTTGATTCGAGACGCGCTCAAATGCACGTTACTGCACAGCTGGGGGAAAAAAAATCTTTAAAAAAAGACTTTACATATTTTGTGTTCCTCTCGCTTTTGAAAAGTTTCAGACTCAGCCCTGAACCGTCGTTCAAGCAATCACATCTCCTTCTAGCGGTTGACCTCGGGTTCGAGAGGGCCGGGACCTTTCTGGATTTCTCCCGGAAAAAAAGATCCTTTGTTTAAATGAAAGCACGCCGCAGATGACGAAACCTTTTCAAAATAGACTTGTTAAGCGAGACTTGTTAATATGCCGTTACCATAGCGACAGCGAGGATGAGTCTTTTACACCGTGGGTACGCAAACTCGCTGAGAAGCCCAAAAAGTGACAGAAATAACATTTGTCTCCTGTATATGTGGATTAAAATGTGAAGACATGGTTTAAGTCATGGCATACAGGTTATAACATAACATGACAACATAACATGACAACATAGCATAACGTGTGTGCTAATGACAGGTAATGCATACTGGAAGTTCATAGCCAGTCCAATCTCTATTTTGGGGTGTGTTTCACATAAAGTCATCGTATTTTTTGGGTGGTGGGGGGGGGGGGCACTCCTATTGTATTGTATTGTATTGTATTGTACTGTATATATTCTATATATACTATACTATTCTATTCAATTTTATTCAGATTGTGATCTTTTTCATTTCATCCCAGTGTGTTCCAATCTACTACAAGGTCACAATGGCGGTCCTGGTCATGTTGGGGTCAGGGGTCAGGGGGTCATGGGGTCCGACTGACCTGGACCCATCGGTGAAGACCAGGGTTCCACAGCCGTTGAAGAGTCCGTTCTCAAACTGGCCCGTGTAGCAGGTCCCGTCGCAGAACGTCAGCTGGCCCAGCCCGTGCCTGAGACCTGCCACACACACGCATACACACACACACACACACACACACACACTCAGGGTTAACGACACCAGACCGACAGATTTCCCATCACATGAGTGTGTGTGGGGGGGGGTGAGGGGAGAGTGTGTGGGGGGTGAGAGGAGAGTGTGGGGGGGGGTGAGGGGAGAGTGTGCGGGGGTGAGGGAAGAGTGTGTGGGTGGGTGAGGGGAGAGTGTGGGGGGGGGGGGGGGAGTGTGGGGGGTGAGGGGAGAGTGGGGAGGTGAGTGTGGGGGGGGTGAGGGGAGAGTGTGGGGGGGTGAGGGGAGAGTGTGGGGGGTGGGGGGGGGGGACAGTGTGGGGGGGACGAGTGTGGGGGGTGAGGGGAGAGTGGGGAGGTGAGAGTGTGGGGCGGTGAGGGGAGAGTGTGGGGGGGTGAGGGGAGAGTGTGGGGGGTGGGGGGGGGAGGGGACAGTGTGGGGTGTGAGGGGAGAGTTGGGGGGGGGGCTAGGTGTGGGGAGGGGGAGGCGCGCCTTGGTAGCTGTCGGCAGGGTGTGGGGATTTAGGAAAGGGTGAGGGGAGGGGGAGGATGAGACAGGGATGAGGAGGGGGGTCGGCAGTCCGCTTGATAACAGACTGTCACAACCCATGCCTCTAACCCTGCCTCTCTGCCTGCCCCTAACCCTATCTCCAAGAACGAGTCCCCTGGCACCTCCCAGAGGGCGCAGAGGGAACTGCGGGCTCGTCGGCGTGAGCAGCTGCCGGTCATTCCGGTGATTGCACCCCATCCTGGCCAGCCACCACCTGCAGCCCATCAGCCCAGGAGGTTAAGAAGCCACTCCACACAGCATGCGGCGCCAGATCGTTAACCAACCAACCTAGTGGGTACACGTCTCTAGCTCCCTGCCTCGTCTGTCTTTTGAACCTTGCCTTACCCTGTTCTCCCTGTCTTCCCAGTTCCTGCCTGACCCACGCCTGTACGATTACCCCGCTCCTGCCTGACCCACGCCTGTACGACAACCCTGCTCCTGCCTGACCCACGCCTGTACGACAACCCTGCTCCTGCCTGACCCACGCCTGTACGACAACCCCGCTCCTGCCTGACCATCGCCTGTACGACTACCACGCTCCTGCCTGACCATCGCCTGTACGACTACCACGTCCCCGCCTGACCCACGCCTGTCTACGGATCACGTTACTGCCTGCCTCTCCCCGGATCGCAATAAACGTGCCTACGGGCTTTTCACCCCAATCGTGTCTGCTCTTGGGTCCTCCATCCAAACCCTAACAGAACGATCTGGCCAAGACATGGACCCAGCGGACGTCGACGCCATACGCACTGCCATCGCCTACCAAGGTACGCTGATTGGGAGACACGACTCTGACCTCCAACATGCGGCCAGTGCCATGCAGGGCCTCTTCACCAGCGTGAACGCGCTCGCCACCCAGGCAGCCCAAACCGACCAGGGCCTGCAGGCTCTCACCCAGGAGTTCCGGAACCTGATCGCCCACCTTACCCCTCTCCAGGCCCCAGCACCACCCCAGGACCCAGCACCACCCCAGGACCAGCCCGCCGCTCCAGCTCCTGGCGAGGCCGCTTCCCCCGCTCTGCCCCGGAGAGAGCCCAAGCTCTCCAACCCCAGGCCATTCGACGGCGACCCGGCTGAGTGCGGGTCCTTCCTGATGCAGTGCAAATTCATTTTCGCTCACCAGCCTAGCCGGTATTCTGGGGACGCGGAGAGGATTGCCTTCGTCTCCAACCTGTTGACCGGCCAACCCCTCCGCTGGTTTGAAGCAGTCTGGGAGTCAGGGGCGGCCTGTTTCGGGTCCTTCGAGACTTTCTGTGTGTAGTTTAGAAAGGTTTTCGACCATCCAGCCCACGGCCGCGACTCCGCCTCACGCCTGCTCCATCTCCAGCAGGGCACCCGGAGTGTGGCAGAATTCTCTGTGGAGTTCCGCATCCTGGCTGCGGGGAGCGGGTGGAACGATGCCGCCCTCCAGACCGCTTTCCGCTCAGGCCTCACAGAGACTATTAAGGACGAGCTGGCGCTCAGGGAAGATGCCACCTCCCTGGACAACCTCATCTCGCTCGCCGTGAAGATGGACAACAGGCTCCGGGAGCGCAGGAGAGAAAGAGCCACCCGTCCCTCTGGCTCTGTCCGGCCCCCCAGTCACCGTCCCCCAGGCCAGCCGGCCCCCTTCTCGTCTCGCCCCGACTCCGCCCCCCTGCGCTCCTCTGCTCTGTCTGCCTTTCCATCCCCTGAGGACGAGCCCATGGTATTGGGCGGGGCGTCACTGATGGGCGGCGTACTCACCCCCAGCCACCAGGGGCGCCTGCACTTGGAAGCGGTGGTCACATCTAACAACCGGCCGTTTCCCGTACCTGCTCTGATTGACTCGGGCGCGGACGACTGCTTCATCGATGCCACGCTCGTCCGTCAGGCCGGCATCCCCACACAACCCCGGGACACGCCCCTTGCCGTTCACGACCTCAGCGGGAGACTGCTGGCCGAGGTCACCCAGGTCACAAAGCCCTTGGAGATCCGTCTGTCTGGCAACCACCACGAGACCCTCTCCCTGCTGGTGATCTCATCACCCCAGAGTCCCCTCGTCCTGGGGCAGACCTGGCTCCGGCGCCACAACCCCCACATCGACTGGGAGACCAACAGGGTGATTGGCTGGAGTCATCACTGCCACAGGACCTGTCTCACCTCTGCCACCCCGCCTACAGAGGGCGTCAGCGCCTCACTGGAGCCACCTGACCTGTCCACGGTTCCCTCCATCTACCATGACCTCGGAGAGGCGTTCAGCAAACAGAGGGCCCTCTCCCTGCCTCCTCACCGCCCCTACGACTGTGCCATTGAACTGCTTTCAGGAGCGCCCCTGCCCTCCGGCCGTCTGTTCAACTTGTCTCGTCCTGAGAGAGAGGCCATGGAGAAATACATCCACGAGTCCCTGAACGCCGGCCTCATCAAGCCCTCCAGCTCACCCGTAGGAGCGGGCTTCTTCTTCGTGGGCAAGAAAGACGGCACCCTACGCCCGTGCATCGACTACCGGCGATTGAACGACATTACAGTCAAGAACCGCTACCCCCTGCCGCTCATCGCCTCCGCCTTCGAACCGCTCCAGGGCGCCACAGTGTTCTCCAAGCTCGACCTCAGGAACACTTACCACCTAGTGCGCATCAGGAAAGGAGACGAGTGGAAGACGGCCTTTAACACCCCCCTCGGACACTTTGAGTACCGCGTCATGCCCTTCGGCCTAACCAACGCCCCGGCCGTGTTCCAAGCCCTAGTGAACGACGTCCTCAGAGACCTCCTCAACCACACCGTCTTCGTCTACCTGGATGACATCCTCGTCTTCTCGCGCACCATGGAGGAGCACACCGGGCATGTCAGGCAGGTCCTCCAGAGGCTCATGGAGAACAGGCTCTACCTCAAGGCGGAGAAATGCGAGTTTCACGTGCCCACGATCCAGTTCCTGGGTTTCGTCATTGAGGCCGGGAGGGTGAGGGCTTCCCCAGAGAAGATCAGGGCGGTGGTTGAGTGGCCGGTCCCCACCACCCGCAAGGAGCTCCAACGGTTCCTGGGGTTCGCTAACTTTTACCGGAGGTTTATCCGGAACTACAGCCGGGTGGCGAGCCCCATGACAGCGCTGACATCCACGGCCATCCCCTTCGCCTGGACCCCTGCGGCGGACGTGGCCTTCAAGGCCCTCAAGGCCCTGTTCACCTCCGCACCTGTCCTCATCCAACCGGACCCCTCACTCCAATTCACCCTGGAGGTTGACGCCTCCGACACGGGGGTTGGGGCGGTCCTGTCCCAGAGGGCCGTGACGGACGGCAAGCTCCACCCCTGCACCTTCTTCTCCCGCCGCTTGGAGCCGGCCGAGAGGAACTACGACGTGGGAAACAGGGAGCTTCTCGCGGTCCAACTCGCACTGCAGGAGTGGAGGCACTGGCTGGAGGGGACGGAGCAGCCGATCATCATGTGGACTGACCACAAGAACCTGATCTACATCCGGGACGCAAAGAGGCTGAATCCCCGGCAGGCCAGGTGGGCTCTGTTTTTCGGCCGCTTCAATTTCACCCTGACCTACCGACCAGGGTCCCGCAATGTGAAGCCAGATGCCCTCTCACGCCAGTTCTCGCCCCCGGAGCGGAGTGCAGAGCTGGACACTATTCTGCCCTCCTCCTGTGTGGTGGGTGCTCTCACTTGGGAGGTAGAGGGGATCGTGAGGGAGGCCCAGAGGACTCAGCCAGACCCAGGCGGTGGTCCGGCAAACCGCCTCTTTGTGCCTGACCGGGTCCGTACCCAGGTCCTCCAGTGGGCCCACACGTCCCAGTTCGCCTGTCACCCAGGAGCCAGCCGCACGCTAACCCTGCTTAGGCGCCGGTTCTGGTGGCCCACCATGGCCGTCGACACCACCAAGTACGTCCAGGCCTGTACGGTGTGTGCCCGGAGTAAGTCCTCCCACCAGCCCCCTTCAGGACTTCTGCGTCCCCTGCCTGTTCCCGGCCGACCCTGGAGCCACATTGGGTTGGACTTCGTCACCGGTCTCCCCCCATCCCAGGGTAACACGGTGATCCTGACCATCATTGACCGTTTCTCGAAGGCTGCCCACTTCGTGCCGCTGCCTAAGCTCCCCTCTGCCTCTGAGACTGCGGACCTGCTGGTGACTCACGTGGTCCGTCTCCATGGCATCCCCCTCGACATTGTGTCAGACAGGGGGCCGCAGTTCACCTCTCGGGTCTGGAGGGAGTTCTGTCGGGCTATGGGGGCCACTGTCAGCCTGTCCTCGGGCTTCCACCCCCAGACCAACGGGCAGGCGGAACGGGCCAACCAGTACCTGGGCACTGCCCTGCGGTGCATCACGGGCCGGAGCCCGGCCTCTTGGAGCGAGCGCATCTCCTGGGTCGAGTACGCCCACAACACCCTGCCCAACGCCTCCTCAGGTCAGTCCCCGTTTGAGTGCTCCCTGGGTTACCAACCGCCCCTTTTTCCTGAGCAGGAGGAGGAGCTGGCTGTCCCGTCAGTCCAGGCCCACATTGACCGCTGCCGCAGGATCTGGAGGACCGCCCGCTCGGCCCTGCTCCGCTCCACCCGCAGAAGCCGGCGGTATGCCGACCAGCGTCGGACCCCGGCCCCCAACTATGTGCCTGGCCAGGAGGTCTGGCTCTCCTCCAGGGACATTCCGCTGCGGGCAGGTTGCAGGAAGCTGGTCCCCCGCTTCCTCGGCCCCTACGTCATTGAGAGCGTGGTCAACCCTGTGGCGGTCAAGCTCAGGTTGCCCCCCGCCATGAGGATCCACCCGGTCTTCCACGTCTCCAGGATCAAACCTGTGAAGGTCAGTCCCCTTTGCCCCCCAGGCGATGCTCCTCCCCCCGTCCGCCTCATCGACGACCATCCGGCCTGGACTGTCCGGCGGTTGCTGAGGGTCCGTCGCCGGGGGCCGGGGTCTGCAATACCTTGTCGATTGGGAGGGTTATGGGCCTGAGGAGCAAAGCTGGGTGCCCCGCAGGCACATCCTGGACCCCTCTCTTGTCCGGGATTTCCACCGGGCCCACCCTGGCCTGCCTGGTCGGTCGCCGGGAGTCGCCCGTAGAGGGGGGGGTCCTGTCACAACCCATGCCTCTAACCCTGCCTCTCTGCCTGCCCCTAACCCTATCTCCGAGAACGAGTCCCCTGGCACCTCCCAGAGGGCGCAGAGGGAACTGCGGGCTCGTCGGCGTGAGCAGCTGCCGGTCATTCCGGTGATTGCACCCCATCCTGGCCAGCCACCACCTGCAGCCCATCAGCCCAGGAGGTTAAGAAGCCACTCCACACAGCATGCGGCGCCAGATCGTTAACCAACCAACCTAGTGGGTACACGTCTCTAGCTCCCTGCCTCGTCTGTCTTTTGAACCTTGCCTTACCCTGTTCTCCCTGTCTTCCCAGTTCCTGCCTGACCCACGCCTGTACGATTACCCCGCTCCTGCCTGACCCACGCCTGTACGACAACCCTGCTCCTGCCTGACCCACGCCTGTACGACAACCCTGCTCCTGCCTGACCCACGCCTGTACGACAACCCCGCTCCTGCCTGACCATCGCCTGTACGACTACCACGCTCCTGCCTGACCATCGCCTGTACGACTACCACGTCCCCGCCTGACCCACGCCTGTCTACGGATCACGTTACTGCCTGCCTCTCCCCGGATCGCAATAAACGTGCCTACGGGCTTTTCACCCCAATCGTGTCTGCTCTTGGGTCCTCCATCCAAACCCTAACACAGACAGTGTATCAGGATTGGGCAGAGAGAGAGAGAGAGGGAGAAAGAGAGGGAGAGAGAGAGAGAGAGAGAAAGAGAGAGACAGAGACTAAATTAGGCAGCCCATCTGTCAGTGGTGCTTAACCAGCCTCCTAATCCCAGCTGAGTTTGGCGAGGCGGGGTTTGGTCAGAGTTAAAACCTCCAAAAGAAACCCACTGGAATCCAGCCCTGTGTCCTTCTCATCAACTGTCATCTTGAGTGCACTGGATGAGTGCAGTACGTGTGTGTGTGTGTGTGTGTGTGTGTGTGTGTGTAGCTGTCAAGGGTTTAGTGTCTCTGTCCGCTGTGTCCCTGAAGCTGAGCATTACATCAGCAAGTGAGACGGGGGCTGAAGTGTCTCTCTCTCCCTCCGTCTCTCTCTCTCCCTCCCTCCCTCCCTCTGTCTCTCTCTCTCTCCCACTGCGGGGATGCAGTGTGTGTGGGGGGGGGGTGATGCAGGGTGGGGGGGGGGCGGGGATGCAGGGTGTGGGGGGGGGCGGGGTGCAGGGTGGGGGGGGGATGCAGGGTGGGGGGGGGGGTGATGCAGGGTGGGGGGGGCGGGGTGCAGGGTGGGGGGGGCGGGGATGCAGGGTGGGGGGGGGGGATGCAGGGTGTGGGGGGGGGCGGGGTGCAGGGTGGGGGGGGCGGGGATGCAGGGTGTGGGGGGGGGCGGGGATGCAGGGTGTGGGGGGGGGCGGGGATGCAGGGTGGGGGGGGCGGGGGTGCAGGGTGGGGGGGCGGGGATGCAGGGTGGGGGGGGGGTGATGCAGGGTGGGGGGGGCGGGGATGCAGGGTGTGGGGGGGCGGGGATACAGGGTGGGGGGCGGGGATGCAGGGTGGGGGGGGCGGGGATGCAGGGTGTGGGGGGGGGCGGGGATGCAGGGTGTGGGGGGCGGGGATGCAGGGTGGGGGGGAGTGATGCAGGGTGGGGGGGGCGGGGATGCAGGGTGGGGGGGCGGGGATGCAGGGTGTGGGGGGCGGGGATGCAGGGTGTGGGGGGGGGCGGGGATGCAGGGTGGGGGGGCGGGGATGCAGGGTGTGGGGGGGGGGAGTGATGCAGGGTGTGGGGGGGGGCGGGGATGCAGGGTGGGGGCGGTGATGCAGGGTGGGGGGGGCGGGGATGCAGGGTGGGGGGGGGGTGATGCAGGGTGGGGGGGGGTGATGCAGGGTGTGGGGGGCGGGGATGCAGGGTGGGGCGGGCGGGGGGGCGGGGTTTACAATCTTGTTGTGCGCCATGTCGCGGAGGTCACGGTCTTCAGCTAATTAGGCCTCCGCAGAATTACCCATCAGGCTTTTCAAATGTCAGTCAACGGCGCCGAGGCCCTGGCCGGGATGGAAGTGTGCGGAGCCGACGGACTGCGCGTGTGTGTGTGTGTGTGAGTGTGTGTGTGAGCGTGTGTGTGTGTGTGTGTGTTTAGCTGATGAAGCGCTCCTCCTCCACTGTGTGCATGGTACGGGCCGGCCGGGCCGTGGGTAAAACATGCCCTCTATTAATAATTCATACAGTATGGCCCTGTGTCGTTGGATAGTGTGTGTGTGTGTGTGTGGGTACGCGTGTGTGTGTGTGTGTATGCATTGTGTGTGTGGGTACGCGTGTGTGTAGGTGTGTGTGTGCATTGTGTGTGTGTGTGTGTGTGTGTGTGTGTGTGGGTACGCGTGTGTGTAGGTGTGTGTGTGCATTGTGTGTGTGTGTGTGTGTGTGGGTACGCGTGTGTGTAGGTGTGTGTGTGTGGGTGTGTGTGTGTGTGTGTGTGTGTGGGTACGCGTGTGTGTAGGTGTGTGTGTGTGGGTGTGTGTGTGTGTGTGTACGTGTGTGTGTGTGGAATTGCCTGTAGCTACAGTATGTTTCTGTCCACACGTAGCTCCTACTGCAGAATTTGTATAATTTGTAGTGTGACTGAGGCTAAGTGTGTGTGTGTGTGTGTGTGCGCGTGTGTGTGTGTGCACATGTGTGTGTGTGCACATGTGTGTGAACAGTGTACGTGTGTGTGTGTAGGTGTGTGTGCATGTGTGTACAGTGTGTCTAAAAGCAGCAGTCTGGAGAGAGAATAAGAAAAAGCGAGACAAAGAAAAAGACAGAGAGAGAGAGGGGGAATGAGAGACAGAGAGAGAGAGAGAGGGAATGAGAGAGGGAATGAGAGACAGACAGAGAGAGAGAGGGGAGAGAGAGAGGGAATGAGAGACAGAGAGAGAGAGAGAGGGAGAGAGAGAGGGAATGAGAGACAGACAGAGAGAGAGAGAGGGAATGAGAGACAGAGAGAGAGAGAGAGGGAGAGAGAGAGGGAATGAGAGACAGACAGAGAGAGAGAGAGGGAATGAGAGACAGAGAGAGAGAGAGGGAGAGAGAGAGAGAGGGGTGGACAGAGAGAGAGAGAGGATGAGAGAGACAGAGAGAGGGGGGGACAGAGAGAGAGAGGGGATGAGAGAGACAGAGAGAGAGAGAGGGGAGAGAGAGAGGGAATGAGAGAGACAGAGAGAGGGGGGACAGAGAGAGAGAGGGGATGAGAGGCAGACACAGAGAGGGAGGGAGAGATAGAGAGAGAGAGAGAGAGAGAGAGAGAGAGAGGGGATGAGAGACAGACAGACAGAGAGAGGGAGGGGGGGTGTCTTGCCTTCCTTCCATTCACCGTGGTACTCTTCACCGTTGGAGTAGGTGAAGGAACCTCTCGTGAGAGTCATGGTACACGGACCTGGGACACACACACACACACACACACACACAAGCAGAGAGAGAGAGAGAGAGAGAGAGAGAGAGAGAAAGAATCAGCAAGATCATAAGGTTAAGTAGGACGACAAAACAATATATCATATCACATATAAGCTTGAGCTTATAATGCACACATGCTATCTGAGAACATTTGTGAGGTTCTATCTGAGAACGCTTGTGAGGTTCTGTGACATTTTACACGCGCGGCCCCGAGCACCGACCGACCTGGTTCTGGGCACGCGCTTAACCCCTGACCCCGCGGCCCCCGGGGGCAGCTTTTCTGAGGCACAAGGAGTGCGCTGCCTAATCACGGACACTTGTTTGACACGTGTCTAAATAATGCTTAATTCAGCCACACAGGGACAGAACAGCAACCCTGTAACTGCCATGTTAGGGTTATTCATTGGAAAGATTATGATGCAGAGATCCATCCTCATCTGATATAAAAACCTAAGAGAATCCACTGTCCATTCGTCTGATTTGGACGGGAATAGCAGGTTTAATCAGTTGGTTAGCCTACGTTGTAATAAAAACCCGTAGACTACACTTTTTACACGAAGGTTGCGATCAAATGATAGCAGCAGTAGCCTTTTACCCCGAGTCTTCCTTGCGTTTGGATCTATTGAGAAGAGCATGAGTGCATCTTATATGATGCCTCGATCAAAGGTTGCCACAGTAACGGGAGCCAACCGCCAGACTAGGAGACAACATCTACCTGCCGTGGTCGGTTGAAACAAACAAATCGTTTACCTGTTAGGTATTTAACACCGAGTGAATCCACGGTTCCCACATCTCTTTAATAGGACCGGGAGGGAGTCTGTTTGACGGTTGAATCTTCTCCTAAACAGCGGATTCCGGTGTCGGTTAGCTGCGCGAGCGGCTTCAGCGTCCCTCCAAGGCGGCGCGCGCCTATTGGAGCACACGCGCTCGTCTCGGATTCAAGCGCCGCTCCTATTGGCCGAGCCGGCGTCAGCGCCGCTCCTATTGGCCGAGCCGGCGTCAGCGCCGCTCCTATTGGCCGAGCCGGCGTTCTATCCAGCTCGCGCGGGGGACATCTTTCTCGAGGGCAAACCCGCAACACCATTTCACCGGAGTTCACCGGTTTAATTAGCTGGAGTGCTCCCCCTGTTAAACCGTTTGCCCTTGCCTTTTATGTGCCTTTCCCCGTCTCTGAAGAGAAATAAACCGGACACCGAGGTCCACATATAATGACAATATCTAACTCCGTGTATCAATTTGGTGATTGCTTTATGGTGCATAGGCCTATTTTAATGGAATTTGATTTATAGCACCCAATGCGCCAAAAACAGCTGCGCAGCGGGAAGGTTTTTGTCTCAAAGGGTGACGGTCATCCGAACCAGACGGAAGGAGAAGGAAAATGATTTTTCTGATCATAAAAGACAGGCGAGGAAGCAGGAAGTCATGAAGTCTATTAGTTTAATTTAATTATGTTTCTGGAATGCTGAAAATACGCGCACACACACGCACACACACACACGCACACACACGCACACACACACGCACACACACACACACACACGTACTCAAATGGGATGCTTTCAAACCAGGCGAGGTCGGGGTTTTTGAAAGCCCACCCCCCGATTGACAGGGTCATGGGCCCCTCCCTTCCCGTCCGTCCGGTACCCGGTTCACGTGTTCTCTACAGTGAGCAAGGTCAAACACAACAGAATACCAAACCAGCCGGTCAAACAAGCCGGTAGGTCTAAACATGGCTAAAGTTGAAATCACTTGGAAAATAAAGGTGAATTAGGCTAATAACCAAACAATTATGAATAACACATGTAATAGGCCAACATCCGATAAGCCTAGGCCTATGTAAAACATTGCTCTTCATAAAGCTTGTGAAAATACAAAATATTAATATGTTTTTATGCACAGACACCGTCCGCAACTAATTGCATCTCCGCAGTGTTTTATAATGCCCGTCAAAATCCGCACATCTGCACTGGTGCCCTTTGACACACATACAGACGGAGGCCAATTTGGAATATAGAAATTCAATCAGTTCCGTTATTGATGATATTGAAGAGAAATTCCATCACAACCTACTGCGGAGCGCGAGCGTTCTGGGCAGGAGGAGGGGGCGTTTTTTTAGGAGGGAGGGACGTTGAGGGGAGAGAGAGATAGAAAGAGAGAGAGAGCGAGTCATAGAGAGAGAGAGAGAGAGAGAGGGAGGGATGCTGCAGCTAAGTCCCTCTATCTTACTCCACCCATAACCCTCAAAAAAGTACAGTAGGCTACTGGTGACGTGCGCGCAAGGAAGCACCGAGCAGAATGTGCGCGTCCGCGGGAGGGGCCGATAGAAAATGGCGAGTCTGTGCAAAAGGCAGCAATGCACGATAGAGAGGCGCGGCTTTCGCCAGGAACTTGACTCGTGGCGGCACAAACTCATTCACTGTGTAGGTAAGCTCGCTCGACATTGCATGGAGGGTCGGCTGGAGAGCCCGGGTGGGTGGTTTTCGGGGGTGGAAGCGCTCCGATCGGGGGTTGTTAGCGCTTGGGAAACGTCTATTGCCTTAAGCGAGGCGGTGCGCGGAACTGTCATTTTTTGTTACGCACGGCTGTTGCCTCCCCCACGGACCTACCCAAATATATAGTTTTAAGTTTTTTTTTTAAATAGCTTCTGGTGTTGTTGCCAAGCGTTTCACTCGTGTGGTCTCGGTTGTATCGTTTATGCGATAGTTTTGCTTGTTTCTTTCTGGTTTTGTGCGGTTTATGAGCGTGGGAATATCTTTTCCCCCATTATTTCATAGCTGTTTATTTATTGTAAGCAGGGCGTGTCACGTGTGCAGATGGAATTGTGGCCTCCACCAATGAGGTGGTTGTTCCTGACCGGGTGCGCGCTCCTGTCTTTATTCTACTGTATTATTCTGGTGCCGCGCGCACCTTATTGCCCTCGAAATCGGCACTTGGGAACGCGCATTGCTGCATTGGGGAAATGTCACAGAAATAATTTTGTATTTTAGGGGAAGGTGGGGGGTTGACAAAGAAAATGGCATTGCGTTGGATTGCGTTGAGCAGGGAACACGGCACTGTGACTTGTTGAAACAATTCGTTACAACGTAGTGAGTGATGATGGCCAACTCTGTTTTAGATTTGTTCGGTATAGTTTATAGACGAGTAATGATTTGGAGGATTTTTTGGACAATCGGTCGCACGTTCAGCATAGCCGCGTCCAGACGCGTCACTTCATAGACGAATCTCTATGAAACAAATCGAATTAATACAAGTTCACAGCCCTAAAACACCAAAACAGCCTTACATTCATCTCTAATGTAGGATATTTAGGTGTATTTCTGTCAAACCCTTCTCCCAAATCCCCCTCCCCCAATTCTATAGTAGGCTATTTCATTAGCCTTTGTTTAATCCGTTTAAATCTGTGTTATTGCGAGATTATCCACATCCACTTCAACCCTTGATCTCTTAACCCACTCGGGTTTTTCGTTCACCAACCGAAGGTTTTCTGTAATCTCGCTTTAGATACCATCTCAAACTCCTCGGTTCTGTACCGGGAGGGGGCTGTGGCTTGATCTGTTTCTCTCTCTCTCTCTGTTTATGTATTTCTATCACCAAACTCTGCGAAATAGAGCGTTTTTATCAGAGTGTCAGTGTTTACTTTCGTTGTTTCGTTCAAACGAGTTC
>NW_028175656.1:37974-42974 GCF_949987555.1 Borostomias antarcticus
ACACACGTATCATACACACGCACACACACTCACTCACACATACACACACACATCATACACACGCGATTCGACATTAGCCTCTAGAATTTGGGGGTGGGGTTATCCCTTAATAACTACACTATATAGTAAAACTTGAATTCTCACACACACGTATATACTGTACACACACAAAGACCTACGTTAGAACAGACACACTCATGAACAGTGAGGTACAGTATAGTCATAGTTGTTATTATCAAGGCCTACAGGAAGAGGGGAATATAGGGATTATTACACCTCGTATGATATTATTGGTGCGTGTGTGTGTGTGCGTACATGTGTGAATGTGTGTATGTGTGTATGTGTGAATGTGTGTATGTGTGTTTTTGTTTGTGTGTGTGTTGTGGTCCTCAGATGGAGTCCTGGACCTCTCCACGAAGAAGAACCACAGCATGGCCGCCGCCGGCCTCCTCAAGAGCTCTCATAGCTTCAGCTCCTCGCCCACACTCAAGGGGTAAGACCGCCAACGACCTCTGACCTTTATACAGACAAGGACCACCAACAACCTCTTACCTTTATACAGGCAAGGACCACCATGATAGACTATGTACCCCTTATCAATCAATCAATCAATCAATCAATCAATCAATCAATCAAAGCTTTATTTGTATAGCGCATTTCATACCCAGAGGCAACACAATGCGCTTTACAGAGAACAAGGGAGGTGGGCATACGACCCACTCTCTACATATTCCAGAGGGAAGCAAAAAAACAGTAATCACCCGGGGGCCAGATAAGTGAGCTGTAAAAATTCTTCCCTGACCCCTCTCAACAAGGCGATGGAGCAAGCTCCTGGAGTATGTTTGGATACCTGCTAAGAACATTTATAAAGCAATACATTACATTAAATTACATTTCAGAGTGAGAGAGGCTAAAAGCATCATAGGAGAGAGAACAGTCAAGGACCACCATTGTACATTGCCATACAACAGATTTCAGATACAACCTGCCTATTTATAGACATCAGAATCATATTAGTCTAAGGGGGGAGACAGGCAGACCAGAACCGTCAATTAACTGTCCATCAAATTAAAGGGGTAGTTCAGGATTTTGGACATAGAGCCTCATTTACGACTTACCCACAATGTTGTTGATTGATGGAGAACATTTTCAGCTGATTCCATGCCGCCTCACGTTAGCAGCATGCTAATGCTAGCGCAATAGAACCGAAATGGCTACAAAGAAAACTCACTTACCGGTAACTCACTTACACTCCCTAACACTCCAAACAAGTAAGGATTGGCAGATAAACTAAAGTCCTTATCAAAGTCAGACATATCCCTTTCAAACGTGGCCATTGCAACTTGTTGTGTTGATAGTAAGATAATAGTCCACTCTTCTGTTCCTTGCTGTTAAGCCAACGGTGCCGGCTAGCTACGTATCGCTCTGCCTTCCTGTTTACAGAAGTGCTGTTGTCACAGCGTCACATTTCATTATTCCTGTTCCTGACCAATGCACGACCGATGTAAGAAAACAGTATGACTGTAATGCCACATGGAATGAAAAAAGCCCTTTAATTTACTGTGACCAGACGTCCCAATTTGACCGGGACAGTCCCGATTTCACCGGGACACAATTTCAAGCTGGCTGTCCCGCGTCCCGACAAATATTTGTCGGGACACTAAAATGTCCCGGTTTTCCACATTCACTAACAAATTGTCCCGATATTAAAACAATAATGCCATTATACTTGTTTTCAGCGCTTAAGCCCCGTTAAGATGAAACATTCGCTACGATTCGATTTGAAACTTGCATTGCTATGGACGCTTGTTGCTAACGTTTTAGAATCTAGCTGTCTTCTGAGTTAACTTGGGGCCACGAATCTGAATTTCAACACTGATTTGTCTGTATGTGTCGTTGTCAAAGCTGTTGCTATGGACGCCTATGGTTGTCTGACAGCTGTCACGCTGCTAAGCGTTCTAGAATCTGTCATCATACCTAAGAGAAAAATCTTAGAAAGAGTAAAATAAAAACGTACCCCTTTCTCGGAGAAGTAGCCGGCAATGAAAATGATGCCTTTTGCACACACTGCAAGATTACTTTTTCTGTCGCACACGATGGGACTGCAGACATAAAAGATCATATTCAGACGGCCAAACATGTGAAGAATCTGACCACCCAAAGCGGAGGTTCTAGGGGCTAGGATGAGTAGATAGTTAGCTGGGTCATTTATTTGAAAGTTATCTGTCTACAACCTAACCATCCGTAGAGAGACGACCAAGGAGGACGTTGTCGATAATGTCAACATGTTTTCTAAAGGAAAGAAAGATGGAATATCAGTCGCTACATCTTCACCTTTCACATACTGTAGTGGGATGACGTCACTTCATCCATAGGGCCAGCGAAGCTGTCATCCAGCACCTTTTAATTATCAGCTTAGTTCCTCCAATCAGGGCCTTCGTACCCTCTATTGACAGCATGCATTCATATTGCGTATGTTTATACAGATGCATTTATTAATCATCCTGCCCTCTGTGGGAGTTCAGTGCTAGAGTGTGTGTGTGTGTGTGTGTGTGTGTGTGTGTGTGTGTGTGTGTGTGGTTTTCTCTTGTGCTTCCATCTCCATCGACTCCTTCAACGATGCAGTGGTAATTTATTGATACCTGTGCATCTCGCCTTGAAGCCATATTTGAATGATTCACCAACCATCCCATTAAAGTGATGTGGCGAGCCGGCCCGAATGCGGCCCTATAAACAACATCGTACCGACAGACAGACAGAATATTCATGATCTCTGGATCAAAGGTGGATTTGGAGAAACTCGATACTATGCCCCCCCCCCCCCCCCGCCCCCATGGGAGAGTGTGTGGAGGATATGGTGCGTGTGTGTGTGTGTGTGTGTGTGTGGGGGGGGGGGGTTAGATATATATCGCTCTCTGGGATTTTTTTTTAATGATCAGGTCATGTAATATTAACCAGAGAGGAGGTATGTAGAGTCAAGATATGACACACACACACACACACATACTGTACACACACACACACACACACACACACACACACTAATGTCAACATACTGTAGTTTTAGCTGTAAAACAAATATGTTGATGATATTGGCCCCCCCGTGGTGATAATCCAGCTCTTTACCCCCCGCTGTGAGCCCTCATCATGCACTTTTTTCAAACCCTCACAAAATTACTGTATCTTTGTGACTGACATTCACAGTTATCCTCCTGAAAGCCATATCTCACGAGAGGATGTTTTTTATTTACGTTATTTAAGCAATACTTCACAATTGGCCGTGGTTTATCAAATAATCTGAATCAGAGTCCGTTTATATACAGTAGAACCCCACTTATCCGAACCCAACGGGACCGAAGGTCGTTCGTATCTCTGAAATGTCCGGATGACTGAAACTTATGTTAAAATGCACCAAATTCACCAAAAACCAAGGAATGCAGCTCTCGCGCAGCAGACTCGTTTGCGTTTTGCGCTCGACATTAGAGTAACAAAGAAATGAAACGTGACAGTAGGCTACAGCCTACCGGCAACATGTAGGTCTACATACAGTTCTGTTTTTATTCACAGTAGGATACAGTACTGTAATGAAAATCCCACCAGTAACCAGATAGCAGGCTAAAAAAAATAAAATAAATGTAAGCCTGTCCGGTAGACCGGGAGGTTCGGATCTCTGAAGTTCGGATGAGTGGGGTCCTACTGTATTACATATTATTATATATATGGTTATATCACAGCTAAGGGGTGTTTTTCAGTGGCAGACGCTTAGCTGTGATATAATAACCATACTGTACCACAGGCCTGAAGTGAGCTATTGCTTTTATAAAACGGTCAACGAGTATGACAGTAGGAAAGTAATAGACACACTCCAAATAATTTGTATTAATTAAGACAAATATTATTGCTCACTGCTTACTTTCATTATAGTCCCTCTGCGCTAAATCACGTTCCATAGCAACAAACAACGAGCCTAGCAACCAAAACTAATGTCAGACATACATGTGAACCTTTGCTAGCCATGGACGAAGTGTAGCTAGTTACTGTATACTTCTGCATATTGCTGTGCAACATACTGTACATGTATCAACTGTCCAGTTGTCAAAACTAATTGACAACAAAACGCATGCTAGCCAACTGTTAGCCAGACACCTCATTGTCCCCAAATCAGGAACTTATTTTACATCACGTCAAATATGCGTGGTGTCACTCTCAGAATGACAGTAAGAGGCCGAAACGTGCCATTATAAGTGAGGAATGCAAATCCAGGAAATGCCTCTTCACATACCAGTCTGATTTGTTACTGTAGCCCTTGGAAAACCTTGGAAAAAGAATGATGGCCTATAAACGATAACTCTGTACGCAGTTGTGGTTCAGACACTGCCAAACGATAGGGATGCCAGAGACCATCAGCTGTCCCTGGACCCACACAGACCCGGTCTGCAAGGGAACTCCCAGAAAATCTCTGTTTACATTTTCATCAACTGACCACACGTATTGGGAATCTACATGGTTACTTTCCCAGCTGAAAAAATATTAAGACTTCATAAAGTGTCATATTTACAGTTGCAGAGCCAAAATTATAATAGCTTTTGACGTTGTTTTTTTTTTGTTTTTTTTTTGGGTCAGATGCGGTGTGATACTAAATTGTGCAAAAGGAATTAGGTGTCATAGCCGATAGACAATCTGAACCAATCAGATTGCTTGATTTGAGCTCCCGTTTTATACTTCTCAATAACTGACCGAATGTTGGGGGCGATGGAGCAATAGTGGCCGCTGCTAGGGGCAACACTGTTCAAACGCTTATTCGACAAAAAAAGTGCAGAGACAAGATGAGAAGGACATGTTTGGTTTGGCTCCTCCCAGAGAATAGTGCCTCCTCCCATGAGGTCTTGAACATATTGCCATCATTTTTTATTTTTAAAGATATTTTTTTAGGGCTTTTCAGCTTTAATGGGACAGGCAAGTTCGAGAGAAACAGGAAATGTGGAAGAGAGAGAGAGAGG
>NW_028175656.1:47974-67742 GCF_949987555.1 Borostomias antarcticus
CATGTATGTGAGTTTCTTAGAGACTACTGACTTTTAAGATAGTTTGGACCTTTTTCAATTTTCTTTCTTTTCTTCAGTTTCTCTGTTTTCTTTTGCTTTCTTTTGCACTACACTTTCGGTCTGGCGCTCACTGGCGCCCCCATGTGGCGGCAGACCAGGTTACCTCGGCATTGCTGCCCTAGAATCATGCACTTACGGTCTGACCTAAAGCCTGACCTCCGCCTCCCATGGAGTGGGTAGAAGTCACCCCCCAGAAATACCTGATCCAGGGTCAGATATGTCTTAATACCCCTCATAGTCAAGGCTAGGACTAAGTGGGGGTGATCTGATCCTAGATCAGCAGTTTAAAGGGCAACTGCTACCTGCTGTACCTCCAGAGGTCAGTCTCCCATTCCTGATCCTGGAGAGCCGGAACCACCCCTGGTTTCTCCACCAACCAATGATCTCAGGGCATTTTGCGTGCTCAACCAACCAAAAGGGTCATCTGACCCTATGACTGAATCAAGACATCTGATTGGAGGAAAACCACAACGTTAGTTTAGAAGGCATGGTTTGGAACCCTGCCTCAGACTTCTACACCCAAACGTCACCTTCAGACCACCAGGCATGTCTTCTGGCTGGACTGGTGGATATTTGTGTGGTTGGGGTTTAAGACACCCAGTTCACTAGACAGCCTAGCGGCCCCCAAGGATCAGGCTTTGGAGACTTTAGCCGGCTTTAGCTCGCCTTGACTCACTTCAACATTTCAACGTAGGAAGACTTAGTTTGCCGCCTTTTTACCGGTTCCTTCCCCTCCATGTAGTCTTGAACTCTCAGAGGCAGTTGTAAAGGAGGCTGATAGCGACAATGTGCATTTATACTGGGGGCGGATGGGTGGAGTGGTTGTGGGGGTGGGAGGGGGGCCATTTTGAAATGGGAGGGGGTAGTTGATAGCGGCGAGGGAAGGCAGATTATTTAATATATTATAAATTATTATGACACCGATAACTTAAAAGCCAATCCGCATTTCTGGATGATTTTTCTCCTCCTTTTAAACTCAGGGTGACTGAGAATCTCTCAATGTGATTTCAAACGAGGGTCAGCTCCTGCAGGACCTATAGCAGAAGGGCAGGACACCGGCCGACCAATAACCTCAGATCTCTCTACTGAGGGGGCGGGACTTGAAGTGGGCTAGGTGGGCGTGGTCTATCTGTGCTACAGCCAATCGACTGACTGTGGTGAATCAATGAAGATGAAGACAGGATGTAAAACACTGAAATTGAGGGTGGGTGGGGGTGTGGAGAAGTTTGGCGATAAACTTCTCAAAATAGCACTTTTCTAAAAACGAGAGCGAGGAAGATGTTTGAGGCTGTGCATGTGGTGTTGCGCTTTTTATTGAGGATGAGGAGGGTTAGGGGTGGGGTGTCAGAGCAGAAGAGGAGAAGAGGGTGAATTGAACGCCAAGGAGAAAAGAGATAGCTAGAGAGAGAGAGAAGTTAAAAAAAGAATTAAAAAAAGCTTTAGTGTGTGAACACTTTGAGAAAGCTGCAGCTTGGAACCCAAACATTATTTTTCCTCTTGATTACCTCCTGGTTGACTGGTTGATTGACAGCTTGAACATGTTGAGTTTGGTGTAGTCGTAATGTAGTTGATGTGTTTCTGTCCCCTCAGTCCTGCTAGGGTACTGCTGTACCAGGGGAGGACTGTCGTCACATTCTGTCTGGAGGGATAAAAAAAAAAAAAAAAAAAAACTCTTAAGAAACCGAGAAAAAAAAGTTGCTCTTGTTTTGCCAAGACGAGAGAAACAAAAAAAAGCTTCTGACACGTTTTCCTTTGTTGTTGTTTTCGACAGCCGCTCTTGCTCTGTGGTAAATGTTGCTTTTCTCTCCGTCACTGTCGGGTGCTCACCCAGTCTGTGAGAGGCTTTATCTTCTTAAAAAATGAATGATTTATTATATGCCGAAAACATCTCTACGTTAATTTCAAATCTTGATGGAATGAAAATTCGCTCCTTGAAATGTACTGTGTATTTTATTTATTTGATTTCCCTACTTTTTGGATCCCCCTTTGTAAAATGGCATGCACGAGTTTGCTTTTAGCTGATTTTGGGGATAGAGGAATCTCCTAAATTTATGTTCTCATAAGACAAATATTTTATATAATTCTGGGCCAAATTTTTTAATGATTATGTTATCATTATAATCACATTTAACCTCCAAATGATGTACAATCTTGTCCCTGACTGGTTGTCAACCCCGTAGTTGGGAAATGACCCGGCAACAAGGTTGATTGGCAGGTACGCTCAGCCAATGGGAATATTCCTTTCTTGACCTCTATTTTTGCAGAAGGTCGAGGTCATCCATGCATGAAATGCAGCCAACACTGATGATGCAGAGCATTCAAAGTGTCTAATTGGTTCCCAGCACCATCCATCCAATGAAAGTCTGCACTGATTGGTTAGTTAGAATATAACTGATGCCCACTGACTTTGCCAGCTGTGAATGCATGAATGCAATTTGACAAAAGCACTACTTAAAGTAAAGTGTGAAATTCATTCATTCAGTTCTCTCTCATACTCTCTCGAGTACTAATTTTGAAAGATGTTCCATGTAAGCGTGGAATAATGCAGAAATTAAATGTGTATAACTTGTATGATTGGCACTTACTCTGACACACGGCTCTGTCAGTAGCACTTACACCCCCCCCCCCCCCCTGGGAGGGGCCCCTCCACAAGAGACGAGAAATCACTCCCTGCATCATTTACAAAAAACTGAATTATTTAGGACTAAGAAATGTTCGGGATGAAACAAACAAACAAACATTATGACACAAGTCTGACATTTGTTTTTTTTTTCTATTGAATTCAATCACTGGAATAAAAAAGAATGAAAAGTAATGTGAAGAAACATTTTAGAGGAAACGTCGTCCTCCCATCAGCCTCCAGCTGAATACTGCTGAAGTGCATGCCATTTAGGGGTGTATTTATTCTTTATTATTATTATTTTTTATTATTATTATGTTTATTATGCTTATTATGTTTATTCTTTTTGGGTTATTTGATTGGTTAACGGATCCCCCTGTCCAAAAAAGAACCTTCTCCTCAACTCAACTGAGTCTCAAAACTTTTATAGAGAAAACTCATCTATACTGTAATGTTGTACTGTACTAGATACAGTACACTCTCACACAAAATGAATGTAGTGAACCTCACAAAACACACACACAAACAAACACACACACATACGCGCACACACGTACAAACACGAGAGATTTGCAAAAAGATGGCGCCGTCATTTACCCGTACAGACTGTTCTTTTTTCTTATCGTTTGTGTTTTCAACATATTCTGCTGCTTGTGGGTTTTTTTTTTGAGAAAAAAAACGTTTGTGACGCACGTGCACCGGTAGCCTTTCAGAACCGAACCGTCTCAGGACAGAGCCAATGGGTGGGGCAGCAATATTTGTCAGTTGGGGAATGACGCAGACGTTTAACTACCTGAAGTAGATGTCATGTATTGACACACATATATATTATATGATATCTCGGGCTTGGCTCTCTCCGTGTCCAAGCGCTATACCTCAGTCTCGGAAAAAAAACCACTTTGTTTCCATGCCTCGTACCTGTTTACCCCTTTCAGGGAAGCCTGGCGAAGGGTTAGTCGATACTCTGGGAAATACAGAATCCTCCTTTTCTTTACTGTCTCAGTTTGGGTTTTTCTTTCGTTCTCTCTTTCTTTCATTGCCTTCCTCTCGTTCCAGGGGAGATGTTTGAGAGAGATGTTTCACCTCTGACAGACTCATATCTGCACCCATAATTCTCTTTCAGGTATTTTACAGCCAACATTGTAGATTAAGAACAAAAAGGCGTGCATTGGTTAAAAAAAAAAAACATGTATGTTTTTTTGGGTGTGGGGCAGGGAAGGGTTGTGCCCTATTGTCCTCTTTCATGCTGAAATCCTCAACACTTTGGCGTTTAGTGTTCTCCCCCAACCCCCGCCGGAGGTAAAACACGACAAATTAGGTGGTTCCCGCCCACGTTAGAGAAAGGACTCTTCTTTGTTTGGTTTTGTTTTCGGACTGTAACGTAACTCCAGGTTCAAACTTCACAGGGATTCAGGGCGATAGACACACAGAGAGACCCAGAGAGGAGAATGGTGGACAGGAGGGCAAGTTAACCGTATCTATCTGCTGTCTGTAAAAGTCTAAACAACCTTCTTTTAAACTGCATTCCCCTCCCCCCCAAAACACACGACAAAATGTACCTTTATATGAGATGAAAATAGTATACGTGCATATGAATATATATTTATTTTACTGTTTTGACTGTCTTCAGGTAAACCGATCGATTTCCTCTGTCTGTTTTTTTATTTTTTCCCTCTTTCCGAAGTGTGAGATTGTACAAACACTGATAAAAAAACAATGCAGAACAGCGACAAACCTCAATTTCTATAGAAACCACGCGATGTGCCATTGTCGTACGTCTCCGATGGCGCATGAATACTTTACAAAGGAAAAAAAAAAGAAAGAAAGAAAAAGCAGCCTGCGTTTTCTCGACATGCTCCTCGATGTGCAGCGTAGCCGATCTCTGGCGCTGGATATCTGGTTGTTTGTTTTTACCTCAGGACTGACCCCTTCAAAGCAGCTGATTGTATACTGGCAACACGAAAATCAGGGCTTTTACAAGAGCTTGTTCCCAGATTTTTTGGTGTAACATGTTATACTGTCGGAAGCAGTTTTTAAACCACTGTTGTTATTGTCTTTATCTCTGTTATAATTATTATTGCTGATATATTACTGTACTTTTTCTTTCTTTTGCGTTTTGTTTTCCTCTTTTTAGGGAAAAGAGAAATTCTTAACTTAGAAATACTAAAAACCGAACCCAGGTCTTTCTGAATACAACAACTGTATTCTAGCACATACAGCCTTGGAAGAGCATAGCACACATTCACACACACACACACACACACACACACACACACACACGCACACACACACACACACACACGCACGCACACACACACACACACACACAGTCACTCCTCATCAGGTATCTACACTTTGTGTGGGCGGGTAATATGTACAATTATAAAGCTCCAGGTCTCTGCCATCTCCCATATAGAAAGCAGGTGGGTGTGTGGCCCCTCCAGGGACCTGCTGAAGATCAGGCATGCTGTATTGCTCTTGGATGGGAAGGTACTGCTTCTCTCCTCCCTTTCTCTTGTCTTTCTTCGTCTGTGGAGAAGGCCTCCTTCCCTCTGTACTACTCGTCCACCTCTCTCTCTGTGTAGTCTGTCATGTGTAACACGTGTGTTGTCTCCGGGTGTGCGTTTGATTTATTGACTTATTTTTTGATCTCCTCGGGCTGAATCTCAATCCGAACCCGTGAAAAAGACGGAAGACGTCGACGTTAACGGACGTCCGTGTCGTAAATGTCAAAGCAGTCGTGAAGGCGAGCGAGCCGACAGTGACCGCTGCAGCAGCGGGAGTGCTCTGTGCTCCAGGGAGACCATCGGGTCTTCCTTAAAGGGACGAGTCTTAAAGGGAAGGCACACCTCTGGCCTGACACTGGGCCGCAGAAATCAGACACCCCCCCGCCCTCCCCCAAAACTCTCCCCCATATCCAGCAACCAGAGATGTGACACCAAAGGTCGGCTTCCTACTTTGAAAACAATCTCACTTTTTCACAGACCAATACAAACGGATAAGTGTAACTCTCCGGTGTTGAAGACGCCACGCCCACTCGACCGAGTCAAACTAGACCTCAGCGTTTTACACGTTAACACAGATGCGCCTATTCTGATCTGCTAAGACCGCTCAGAGCCGGCAGCTCTGTTAAAGCAGGTTAACTCTTTGTGTGCCGCCACCGGCTTCCTCTCCCCGGCCATCGGAAACCTATAAAAGCCCATCCGTGACACTTTATGGTTGACTCCGCCTCCCGTATCGTAATTCTATCTCACTGTGGAGGAAGGGAGCGAAGGAGAGGAGGAAGGGAGGGGGGAGAGAGGAGGAAGGGAGCGAAGGAGAGAGGAAGGGAGCGAAGGAGAGAGGAAGGGAGGAGGGAGAGAGGAAGGGAGGGGGGAGAGGAGGAAGGGAGGGAAGGAGAGAGGAAGGGAGGGGGGAGAGGAGGAAGGGAGGGAAGGAGAGAGGAAGGGAGGGAAGGAGAGAGGAAGGGAGGGAAGGAGAGAGGAGGGAGGGAGGAGAGGAGCGAGGCTATGCTACTGCATATGTAGCCTAGAACAGTGACGGTGGAGGAGTTAGATAATGACCTGCCAGCATATGGGAATTGAAAACACCCCTGTATTATATTCCATTGAACAGGTGTCCGCTAGAAACGCCCCGATTTCTGTTGATTTTAAAGTCGATATTCAATCGGATCGTCTCGAAGCACAATCGGAGGTTCTCTAAGCCTGTTAAGAGTATAGATGTTCTTAAACAGAACGTCACAGGTTGAGATGAACTGACCTTGAAGAATAGCTACTGTAGTGGTTCTACTGTTACTGCCTTCCTGTAACAACAATGGTAGGTCTGGTTCAAACATAGTCAAAGCAGCCAACCATAGTCATAAGCCATGTTTCCATCCACACGTTTTATGCGAATTAAGTTATATCAAATTAAAAATGCCTTATGGAAACAGTAAAATTCGATTAAAAATCATGAAAATCGACAAAAAGTTTGTACCGTCGATCTCATCGGATTTTCTCTTGTTCGATAAAAATCTTTTGTGATAAATGCTTTATCCGATTTAAAGCTCTAGATGGAAACGCACGTTCACCGGCTTTATTCGCATTCATATTTTTAGCGATCCTCACACAATTCGATTGAAAAGTGGATGGAAACATGGCTACAGACGGATTATGTTCAGTTTCACAACATCCTTAGTTGTGCAACGGCGTCATTGCAATACACCTCAAGAAAGAAAAGACCAAGAAAATATATTAATATTATAATTAGAATAATAATATTATAAAATTTTTTAAAGAGTGTGTTTTTCAGATAATAGTAGAGAGAGAGTTTGCCTCTCCGCTCATCCCAAATGGTTCCTCCTACACTAGTGTAGAACACGCTGTTCTAAAACGCCCTGTTCTATTTCTTTGATCTCTGAGCTGTCAGATGCTACAGTGTGACAAGGGCTGTGACCGCACGGTTAAGGATGGCGGTGGCTCGCGGTGACGTCGTGCTTAGCTCGGCCGTCGTCCGGGGGGGCGGGGGGCGCGGGAACGGACCGCGGGGTCAAGGGGTCGAGGGAGGGGACGGGCGGATGGAGAAGTCTAACGGTGAGGCAGGGGAGAAAAAGACGAGGGAGACGGGGAGAGAGAGAGAGAGAGAGAGAGAGAGAGAGAGATAGACGATGAAGGTCGCTGGTCCCTCCCCTGCACTCTTGGTCGGTTAAATACAGTAGCTGTCTAAGATACAGTATGTACAGACGTACTGTAGTAAAGTAATTCTCCTTGTAGCACTGGAGAGCATCATCTACTGTACAAGACCAGGGAGGAGAGGGAGAAATCCATTTCAAGATGGCCGAGGACGCAGAATAAAAACAACTATACAAACGAGGGGATTGAAGAGAGACGACGGTAGAAAAAGAAATAGGAACAAAATCTAATTTTCTCCGCGCTCTCCGGACGGAACGCTCCTGCTATCCGGCGCCGAGCGGGGCGTGTCGCCATGACAATCGTGACAGCGTCAGGCCCAGGTGAAAAGTGTGTCTTTCCTTTAAGAGGCTCTGTTCTCCGTCGGGAAAAGCGGACGATGTTTCTCCCCCGGCTGCAATCGCGTCCTTATCGTGATGGTGTTCTTATCGCCATGGCGGTGGGCTGGTGTGTGTCTCCCTTTCGCTGCAGGGAGACTGGTAATCGCACGCAGACGACAACAACAACAACAAAAAACAATCACAATGTGAGATGCTTCTGTTTGTGTGTTGCTTATGATGTTTTTTGGTTTCCGTTTCGTTTTCAAGGCCCCCCCCCCCTCCCCCGGGTTTCCGTTAAGGTATGGGACTGGGTGGGAGGAGTCACACATTAGTGTCGTTAGTGAAGACGTTTTGACCACCAAACCATCTACTGATTCCACCTCCTCTCGCTGCGCTTTCAGCTTCTCTTGACGCGTGCTGGACTTTTCTTTCTCACGCTTTCTCTTTCTCACGCGCGTGTGTGTAAGCGTGAACGAGTGTGTGTGCAAGCTCGCGCGTGTGTGCGTGTGTGAGTGAGTGTGTGTGTGCGCACGTCTTGCTTTTCGGATGACTGTTCAGGCTCTCTGTTCGACCGTGAGATGATTTATCTCGTTTTCTGCTACCTCAGTCCGTCTCGAGGAACCTATTGGGCGCGGCTTCGGAGGACGCCGCCATCTTAGAGGTTAAAATACCCATCTCTCCATCGACGAGAAAATGAGGCATTTGCTGTTGGTTGTTTATTGCCATAGGGATTGGGATGTGGGCTCTGATTGGACCCCCTATGAAGTGAGGTCATTGGGAAACATGGAAGTAACGCCTGTAGCCTTTTAGGCGTTATGTCTCGGTTGGCGGACCGTCGGCAGTAGGTCTTCGGAGACACTCTTTTATTCAAGAAACTCCTTGATTGCGTTCGCCCCGTTGGATCTGCCCTCCTCGTGAAATTGGCCGCGCTGCCCTTTTTGGTTGGCTGGCTACAACAGGCCACACCCACTCCCTATTTTTCTGTGGATGCTCTCTCAGTTGTTATTTTTGCTTTTGCGATTGGGTCCGTCTACCTCGCCGCCACCCTTTCCCGCCCACCGCACACCTCGTGTTGACAGCTCCCCTTTATCGTCACGGCAACCTCCGGTCTGCCGTGCGAACCGTCGCAAACATCACTTCCTGTCGACGTAGCTGCTTGCTGTCAGCGTCCTCTCTCTCTCTGAGGAGGACGGCCGAGTTTGACCGTCTCACTCCTGGAGGCAGCGTGTCTCTCTGTCCCTCCAGGGAACCGGGAGACCATATTTGTTTCGGGGGGGAATGCTTTCAAATACTTTTGAGCTGTTGGCTTTATCGAGCCTGTGTACTGTAACTTAAAAAAGAACTTCAGTGAACAAAAGTGTCACCTCGCCCACTGAATCACCTCTGTAAACAACGTCCGTCTAGCTGTGAGGGCAGGGCTCAAGCCAACAACGTGACACTTTGAAAGGGATGATCTGGTGTCCTGTCTGTCTCTGTCTGTCAGGAAGGCATGTGTCATCTGTCATGTAAGACAGAGGGTCCACTGTGGTGTTCATCTGGACATGGGTTTGAAGCTGGGGGGTCGAGTGTCCCCAACGAGGGGTCGCAATCTTTTGCAATATTAAGGGCGGCCTTATATTTCTTTAAAAACAAAACACACACACACACACACACACAAAAACCTTACGTTTGGCATCGTGTTAATATTTCACGGCCGTGTAGAAAATTTCATGAACCCTCACAAAAGTGACTCAATATTTTAAAGGTTTGGCTGTTAATGTATGGTCTCTCGGATCTTTTTGTTTTGTTTTGATGTGTCTGGGGGTTTGGGAGGGCGAACAACAGCAGGTCTGTGGGTCTCTGCTTAAAAACGGCTGCCGCTCGCTCTGTTCGGAGCTCGCTTTTCACCGTCTCTTACTTTGAACTTTGGTTGCTTTGACAACCACATGCCTTCCGCATTCTCAGTCAGCCTTTCCAGACGCCGAGCCGAGATCTCGCCTCCAGTGAGTGTATTTATAGGTGGGCTGAAGCCTGGTGCGGTGGACAGACAGATGGACCCCCCCCCCCACCCCTATTAGTAGGTTCAGTTCACTCTCGGACACCGACGAGGAAACACGACACACCAGAGATGACATGGTGTCTGCAGACAACGAGGAGATTAGAGATTGAAACCGGTCTAGCGTTTATTTTGGAGAAAGGCTCAATGATCCACCCATAAACCAATTAGACTTATTTGTCTGGCCAAAGGTGATGTATCTAAATATATATTCATATCCAGTCTTGAAAAGCCAGATCAACTTATTAGAGATACTCGTCAAAAGCCTTTAGGCACCTAGCTCACGCCTCAGCCAAATACGTACGTGTTCTCAGTGCTTTATAAACAGCAAGGATTGTAAACATACAGTAGCGGGGCTGGTAACACTACTGAGGGGCGGTGTCTCTCCCTCGAGTTAACTTGACACCACATTTTATTGGTTCTTTTTGGAGATCTACAGGACTCTGATTGGTCGGTTTTCCCGGACACGGCGTGAGACAAATTCCTGACCAATGAGCATCATCGATTCGGATTCGCTGTAGTGAAAGTGTACTTTTTTTTTTGTCCAGGATTTGAGCTTGGTCTGGGAATCCACCCTTCAGATTCCTTCCTTCTTGTTAATTTCCTCAATCTTTGTATATTGTGTTTGTTGATGTGCTACAATTATTAAGTAAAACAAAAAAACCTTACAACGCAGAATACCTCAGAGAAGATATCCACGTAACCTTGACATTACGTAATGACACCGTCATTACAGCCGGTCTATCGCTCCCCCAAGCTCACGCTTAAACGGCAGAAGCCTTCGCTTCTTATCTACTTGTCTTACCCCCCCCCCTCCCCCCCCGCACACATGGCATGTAGCACATACTGGAGGTCTCAAAGCATTTGTGCTTTACTTTGTCTTTGTTCCCCGAACATTCAGGACCAGGTTTTGCATAATAGTCTCCTCCATGCCACAGAGACAAAGGGAGGTTCCTCGGTTCCTCAAGAGAAATCAGGTGGGATCCTTGTTGGCCTGAACGATGATTGGAATCTACGGGGGTTCTTACGGGGAATATCCGCTTCCCGTTCCGTCGATAAATCATGCTCTGATAGATGTTTCAGTTTTATGTCGTTTTGTCGGACTGAACCGGCGTGATTTCAACGTTCTTCAAGCGGACTTGGCCGAGGGCCAAACGTGTCGACCTCCTGAAGTCACCGCAAATCACTCGTCCTTCTCCTTTTGCTACTTTCCTAATCATCATCGTCGTCAAAACTGAATGTAAAAAAAACGCAAACACAAATAACCTCTACTTTAACTATACACATTTAAGAAGATACTCTATACAGTATGTACGTACCGTACGTAGATAATACATACCTATACCATGTCACAGACAGACACATGCGGGTCTATATATACAGATTTCTAAAGTCATGTACTTTATCTCGAAGGAAGAGGATGAGCTCCTTCCTAGTTTGATTCAGGGAACCTTGAAGTCCAGTGCAGTATGTTGAGATATCTCTCTCACCTGTTCGCCCGTGCTCATCGCTCTGCTCTTTGCTTTTTTGGTGAACCACGTTCTGCTTGTATTTCCCCCCATGATGTAGCAAAGGGCAAGGAGAGACGTCCAGTCATTTGTTGTCTTTCTTTTTGTACCTTAACAGTAGTGGAACTTTATAATGAGTGCAGTCGGTTCTTTTAAAAGCCTGTCGATTCTGTGAAAAAGTGGGTTGGGGTGTTTTTTTTTCTAAAAGCAACGCCGTAAAGACGATATATTTATGAAGATGAGGAGGAGACATGTAGATGATGTCGGACCCGGTTGTATATAGAACAAACCTTGTCTGTCTTTTATCAGGCAAGGCGGACTGTACCGGAAGGCAGTCCAGAGACAAGTCATGAGTTTTTAAACGTCAGAGCCGTGAACCGTTGAAAATGGAGAGATGAAATGGAGGATAGCTACTTGTTGCACCAGTTTCTGGTGATGGTGGAATCTCTCTCTCTGTGTCTACGAGCAAAGGTAGAGAGGTTTGGTGAAGGTTTGTTGACCCGCTCTATATTTTTGCATGCTGGTGTACATACCCTCGTATCAGACCTTTTATGAAAACACTTCAGACAATGTCCGGAGGACTGCTATCTAAGGTTTTGAATTTGAGATAATTGCCCTAAAAAAATCATCGTCCTCTTAGAAGGAGGTGAAGCACCCCAGGTGTTCAGCACAGCATCATAGTGTTTTTTGTTTTTGCTCTTTTGCAATCATTTGCCCTCAAGTCAATTTTTACAAAAGATTGTATGTTTGGGAGGGTGTATGTATGGCTGTGTGTGAATTAAGAACTATAAGTGCTTATTGCTAATTCCTTTTCATCAGTTGGGGCTTGTAAAATACGCGCTCTCCGAAGTCTCGGCTGCTTCCACCAGCTCACGGGCAGCTCTTCCAGCTCTTTACACCCACGTTGACCCCCAGGACGCGCCCTCACATTGTCTGTATGAACACCTTCATAAGACTGTCAGGCGGTGGACGTGACACCTTCATAAGACCTTCAGAGGGTTGATGTGACATTGGCGTTGAGAGGGGAACTCATACATGGCCGGTGTAGATGTTTTTGGGGCCCTTGAGGTTCCTCTGGCTGGCCTTTCTAAGGTTAGGACCTCAACATCAAAATGTCTGATGTGGGCTTGGTTTTGTGCTGCTGTGGGATGATTTGACTCTTTTTTTTTCTACTCTGGAAACCTGCCGAGTCATATTTGTGTACCAAGTATAACAATCAGACCAATTTTGATGACAGCCATTTTTTGAAGACTTAATTAAATATTTAGTTGGCCTTCATTTATCGGCTTTTCATGAACAATATGAGATCCTTTATACATTCCTGATGTTAGTTGAGGAGATGCTAGTTTGTGAAGCCGGCAGAGGACTTATGGGTTTGGTTGACGATCTTCCTAGCTGTTTGCGGTTTGGTTGATGGAGATCTTCCTAGCTGTTGGAGGTTTGGTTGAGGGAGATCTTCCTAGCTGTTGGAGGTTTGTTTGAGGGAGATCTTCCTAGCTGTTGGAGGTTTGGTTGAGGGAGATCTTCCTAGCTGTTGTAGGTTTGGTTGATGGAGATCTTCCTAGCTGTTGTAGGTTTGGTTGAGGGAGATCTTCCTAGCTGTTGGAGGTTTGTTTGAGGGAGATCTTCTTAGCTGTTTGTGGGTTGGTTGATGATCTTCCAAGCTGTTGTAGGTTTGGTTGAGGGAGATCTTCCTAGCTGTTGGAGGTTTGGTTGAGGGAGATCTTCCTAGCTGTTGGAGGTTTGGTTGAGGGAGATCTTCCTAGCTGTTGGAGGTTTGTTTGAGGGAGATCTTCCTAGCTGTTGGAGGTTTGGTTGAGGGAGATCTTCCTAGCTGTTGGAGGTTTGGTTGAGGGAGATCTTCCTAGCTGTTTGCGGTTTGGTTGAGGGAGATCTTCCTAGCTGTTGGAGGTTTGGTTGAGGGAGATCTTCCTAGCTGTTGTAGGTTTGGTTGATGGAGATCTTCCTAGCTGTTGTAGGTTTGGTTGAGGGAGATCTTCCTAGCTGTTGTAGGTTTGGTTGAGGGAGATCTTCCTAGCTGTTGGAGGTTTGGTTGATGGAGATCTTCCTAGCTGTTGGAGGTTTGTTTGAGGGAGATCTTCTTAGCTGTTTGTGGGTTGGTTGATGATCTTCCAAGCTGTTGTAGGTTTCCCGTTGGATCTCCTACAGCAGGTCTGGTTTGAGGGTTTTTTCTGGTTATTCTTAAAGAAAGAAAACACTTTCTTACACAGTTGACTTTTCCAAGCTCTCCATCTCTCTTAATCTCTTCGACGGCGTTCTTGACGCCTCTACTTCAGGGCTCGGAGTTGTTCTCTCATGTCCCAGATCTCTGGCTTGGTTAATATACCTCATTCACACTAACCAGGTGGAGCTAGGGGGCGCTGTTCCACTGTTCGGCTGTACTAGAACCTTCAGCCCATCTAGAAGCCAAGCTCAGTTCTCGGTTCTGTCGTTCTCCACCTGTACCTCACAGGTTCTCCAAAAACCTGAATGGACCTCATTTATCAATATCTACTGTTTACAGTTTGACAGATAATTGTATAATTTAAATATTTTTCTCATACTGTAGTTTTTATTTATGTACACTTACATTTTTTTGTACCTTGTGAGTTGGTTGGATTTTTTCTCTAGGCTTGTGTGATCGATGTCCGTGTGATTGAGCACTTAAAAGGATCACAATAAATATTTTTCGGTTTGATTGATTGCACTATTTTTTTGTGTTTCTGTTTTGAAATTTTGCAAAATCAGATTTTAAACGACTGGGCTAACGAATAATAAAAAGTTGTCTCATAATGTCTGTGATTTTTAAAAAGAAAAAAGAAAACGATAATTTGATTTCCTGTGGTCTGTTTTTTTGTTTTTATTTTGCATTGATCGTCGGGTGACGCTGAGTAGACTGTCTTTGTGCATGTGTAAAATATTTTACTGGTTATGTTGATATTCAATTAAGGAAAAAAAATGCCATTTTCGCCACACATTTCAGCTGTAATGTTGTGTAAGGTAGTATTCACTGGATGCTAGAACCTTTTCAAAACCACTATTCTTCTAATAAATTTTGTTGTGAAAATTCTGATCGGTGTGTCCTTGTCACTTCATTTATGATGTACTGTATTCGTGACAAGAGTGTGACTGGTGTGTGTGTGTGTGTGTGTGTGTGTGTGTGTGTGTGTGTGTGTGTGTTTCTTTCTGTCACGGTCTCTGCCTGTATATTGTAAAGGAAAAAATTTACTTGGTTTAGTTTACATTTCAAAGAACACGCTGAGTGGTCGGTCAAGCTGGTTTCAAACAAAGACAATAGTTTATTCTATGTTACGATTTGCAATTCGGACCCTAGCACAGGAAGTGAATCCGGGCTCGAGTGAGTCACTTGGGGACGAGGTCGATAGGTTATAACGTGAAAAAGGAAGTGACATAGTTTCAGGATGAAGAGGACAGGGAAGTGATGTCACACAGGAATAATTTGTAGTTTTAACAGACTGATCTATGAGAACGAACTACAAAGTTAGAACAACAGTCAAGTAGGAAAACAAAATACTTTGGTGAGACTTGAATTTCATTAACAATACACACACGCTCACGCTCACTGTTTATCACAGGAGGTAACAGTAAAGTGAAGGGGCTATGTGCACTCTCCTTTAGGTCAGATGCAGGATAAAACATGAAACTATAAATGGAAAAGGATCTGCTCACTGGCCTAACGCTCCCAACACTTTATTCAAGCAGTGTTTCAATCCCACAGGGTCTCCTTCAGGCACAATGTCTCCCTCTGGGGTTGAACCGTTGCTTAAAGTCGCACTGAAACGGACGTTTGAGATCATCCAACTTCCATAGTTTGACGTATTTCCGACGCAAACAAGCTATGAGGGTGGGACATGTGTTTAGAGGAATTTGATTGGAACATTGACAAGTGGACGGGTTTTAAGAACTTTAGACAGATTCGATAGAAGGATAGCGTTCATTGACGGGTGGATGTCGTGAGATTATTGGCCGAAAATCTAAGCTACCTGTTGTCGTCATTGCACGTGACCTACCGTTTTCCAGGAAGTAAGAAATTATATACTTTGATATAAGATTGCAACAAAAGTAGAATTTTGTAATTTTTTTGGCATACATCGTTGAATAGGTGAACACTATGACCAATTATGTGAACCAAAATGGGACAGAATGCTTTTTTCATTTCAGTGCGACTTTAAAAAAGTGTTGGGAGCTTTAATCCAGTGTGCAGATATCCTTATCCATATCCCAGGAGCGGCGGTATAGCTCAGGAGGTAGAGCGGGTCGTTCAGTGATCGTAGGGTCGTTGGTTCAAATCCCGCCTCCTCCTGACTACCTGTCGAAGTGTCCTTGGGCAAGACGCTGAACCCCAAATTCCTCCCAATGAGCAGGCAAGCGCCTTGCATGGCAGCTGCCACCATTGGTGTGTGAATGGCGCTCCGGGCCAGTGTAACAACTGGATGGGGAGCGCGTTACAAATGCAGTACCTATACCTATACAGGAGCTAACCCTTCTCACTGTGTGAACACAGGGGTCACCAGGGGTTAAGAAGCACACCTGAGACCACAACCAGGAAGTAAACACATGCTCCTCCTCCACTCTCTCTCTTCTTCCTTCTCTTCCTCCACTATCCCTCGTTCTATCCCTCCCTATCCCTTCACCCGTGGAGATGGACAGTATTCATGATATCGAAACCGTTTCCTCTGTCACAGCTAATAACTGCAGAACAGAAGGAAGCCGACCCCTAAACCTTTAGCTTCTCTCTACACACACTCTTCATCCTACACCTCCATAGTTTCTTCTGCTCTCTCTCTCTCTCTCCCATGGCTACAGAACAGTATCTACAGTACAGTATCTACAGAACAGTATCTACAGTACAGTATCTACAGTACAGTATCTACAGTACAAAGCGTAAATGGTGGTGGATGGAGAGAGAGAGAGAGAACACGACTTTATGGTGTATTTCCTGATCTAAGTTGATTGGTCAGAAGGAGGAGATGATCTAAGTTGATTGGTGAGGAGAAGGAGATGATCTAAATTGATTGGTCAGGAGGAGGAGATGATCTAAGTTGATTGGTCAGAAGGAGGAGATGATCTAAGTTGATTGGTCAGAAGGAGGAGATGATCTAAGATGATTGGTCAGAAGGAGGAGATGATCTAAGTTGATTGGTCAGGAGAAGGAGATGATCTAAGTTGATTGGTCAGAAGGAGGAGATGATCTAAGTTGATTGGTCAGAAGGAGGAGATGATCTAAGTTGATTGGTCAGGAGAAGGAGATGATCTAAGTTGATTGGTCAGAAGGAGGAGATGATCTAAGTTGATTGGTCAGGAGAAGGAGATGATCTAAGTTGATTGGTCAGAAGGAGGAGATGATCTAAGCTGATTGGTTAGAAGGAGGAGATGATCTAAGTTGATTGGTCAGAAGGAGGAGATGATCTAAGCTGATTGGTCAGAGCAGCAGAGCAGCAGCCTTCTCTCGCTTTATCCTCCTACCAAGGTCTCCTCCCTCCCTCCCTCCCTCCCTCCCTCCCTCCCTCCCTCCCTTCCTCCCCTCCTTTTCTATCTGCACTCCCTTTCTCATCATGTACTTGTTCATTCATTCAAAACTTTATTTAAACTCTAAAGGACACGGAGATGCATGCACCTCATTTACAGCGTCACCTGCACAATGCACACATCAAATAAACATCACATCAAATAAATTGTCTCTTTCACCTCTCTATCTCTCTTCCTCCCTCCCTCTCTCTTCCTCCCTCCCTCCCTCTCTCCCTCTATCTCTCCCTCTATCTCTCCCTGTAGAGCCTGAGGAAACAGGTCTTGGTATCACAGTGGCAGAAAAGACAAATAACTTTTCAGGGCGCTAGAAATAGGTCATCCTCCTATCAAATATTTATTCCCCACGCTAAGCCCTAGGCTCCGAAAGGACTCCTTCTTTGGGTGTGTGTGTAGGTATGTGTGTGTGTGTGTTGGTATGCGCATGTGCAGTCACGTGAGTGTGTGTGCCATGTGAGAGCGTGTGTAAACGCTGGGACTTTGGAAGATTTGGGGACTTGGCTGTGTCTCTACAGACGACCTCTTTTAATCTGCCGTTTTTTATTGAAACAATATGGGAACGGAACTTTCCTGCAGACATAAAAGAGAAGTGTGTGTGTATGTGTGTGTGTGTATGTGTGTGCGTGCGTGTGTGTGTGTACGCCTGCATGTATACTCACACACACACGCACACACACACGCACACACACACACACGCACACAAATGTATCTCGATGTACATCATTGGTATAGAGAGCCAGCAGGCATTATCACCGCATCAGATTTACGTAACCTTCATGTTCTGTGTAGAGGACAGTGTTATTGTGTTAATACAGGTTAATACTGGACCCCAGAGGGAAGCTCTATTGTCCACTCCAGCACTCCCGGTTTGCAGCGCAGCGCACCAAGGCCTCGGGGGGAATTGTTTTTATTGTGTTTGTGAAGAAAGAAAGAAATTTGCTTCCCTCGGTTCTTGTTCGTGACCTTAAGGGTCACTAGAGTGCTAATAAACCTGTGGGAAATAGGTTTTATTAGCGTTTTTGGATGCCGCAAAGCAGCGCGTTGGCTCAGTTGTCGACCGTCAGCTATGCGCTGTTTTATCAAAGCGACGCGCAAAGCGCTCCACTTCAAGAGTTCCTCTGCTGTCACCTCGAAAGCGGCGACGCTCGTCTTTGTGAAGGCGTCGAAAACTTGTGCTAGTCAGATATTCATGTATACAGACTCCCGCTCCGCTGCTTGTCAACTCTTCACTTCGAGTAAGAGCCGAGAAGCAGCTCAGAAGAGTGCTGTGGGTTTCTGTGTGCGTGCGCAATCTCGCCAGGGGAGTCACGGAGGAGGATGTGGCGTTTTTATCTACCGGAATCTGAAAAAGACCCCATCATCCCAACATCATACTGATCTACCTTCATCAGGGACCTGCAAACCCCCCTACCCCCTCTTTTCTTGCCCTTTATCTCTCTGTCTCTCTCTCTCTCCCCTTCTCACTAGTATTTCTCGTTCTCTTTCCATCCATCCCTCCCTCCCTCTCTCTCCCTCCCTCTCTCTCCCTCCCTCCCTCTCCCTCTCTCTCTCTCTCTCTCTCTCTCTCTCTCTCCCTCCCTCTCTCTCTCTCTCTCTCTCTCTCTCCCTCCCTCCATCCCCCTCCCTCTCTCTCTCTCTCTCTCTCTCTCTGTGGTCCAGTCTGCAGTACCAGTGGAAATGTCATTGCCATAATCAGCACTCCTCTCCCATGGAGTTAGTCGCGGCGTTGACACAGCAGGCCTCCACATTAAGGATTAATGATCCCCTAGATAAAGGACTCAATTAAACACACACGCGCGCACTCACCCACACACACGCACGCACACACACACACACGCACACACCTCTTTATTCTCACCTTTCCTCATCGCTTGTCTGGAGCCGTTCGCTTTGCATTTTAGATCTATAGATTACTATACATATATATACTATATAAAGATAGACTATAGTCGGGTGAGGCTGGATCCATCGGATAGGAATCAGCGGATAACGGTGCTCCGAAAAAACTCTTCACTGTAGAGGCAGTGTGTTTAATATTATGGATCCGGTTTCTCAGTAGTAAGATAGAATACTTAGTGTTTCTATGTTTTATCTCGTAGCAACAAACCGGACCGGTTCCCTGATAAAACCGATAGAATATAAATGGACTGCACTTATATAGCGCTTTTCCACCTTAGCTGTACTCAAAGCGCTTTACAATGGCCTCTCATTCACCCATTCACACACACACATTCACACACCAATGGCGGTAGCTGCCATGCAAGGTGCTAACCTGCTCATTGGGAGCAATTTGGGGTTAGGTGTCTTGCTCAAGGAGACTTCGACATGTGGACAGTCGGAGCTGGAATTCGAACCACTGACCCTTCGATCATTGAACGACCCGCTCTACCAACTGAGCTACAGCCGCCCCTGGATATAGCGGATCCAGTTCTGGAGCGGGCGGGCACTGGACAGGATCTGAATCTGAGAGTGAGTGGAACCCAGGCGAGGACCGCCCCGTGACACCAGGTAACCTCATCACGGAACATCCGGAGGAGACGAGGTGAGGAAGCCGCCTCAGACTCTTGAGACCCAGCCCAGGTCGGGACAACGGAAGAGTAAAAAAATGACATAAAATGATGAAATAGATTGTAAGATTTCGAACGTACTGTATCACTGCATCACCCATAAAAAAACTGAACTTGAATTAGCCCATAAAAAGCTCAATATTGAATTTTGCCCACACCTATATCTGGGAATAGTGTTGTTGAAGGACAAAAGTAAGGTCTTTTTTCGGTCACCTTGCCCGTCTCAACTCCTCCTTTTGGCGCCTCCTTGAAATATTCAGTTTGCCTCCGGCGCTCCTATCCTCCCTCTCTCCCTTTGTTCAACCACTTCTCTTTTCTCTCCTTCTCTCATGCTTTCTTTCTCTCTTCCACCCCTCTTTTCATCTTCATTACCTTGTCCTCTGTCTCCAACCCCTTCACTTCTCTTTCTTTACCTCTCGCCATCCCCTCTCTCTCTCTCTTTCA
>NW_028175656.1:87942-100442 GCF_949987555.1 Borostomias antarcticus
ACAACACTACTAATATACTATACTATAAAACTACTACACTACTAATATACTATACTATAAAACTACTACACTACTAATATACTACTATACTATAAAACTACTACACTACTAATATACTACTATACTATAAAACTACCACACTACTAATATACTACTATACTATAAAACTACTACACTACTAATATACTACTATACTATAAAACTACTACACTACTAATGCTACTATACTATAAAACTACTACACTACTAATATACTACTATACTATAAAACTACTACACTACTAATATAGGCCTACTACTATACTATAAAACTACTACACTACTAATATGCTACTATACTATAAAACTACAACACTACTAATATACTACTATACTATAAAACTACTACACTACTAATATGCTACTATACTATAAGACTACTACACTACTAATATACTACTATACTATAAAACTACTACACTACTAATATGCTACTATACTATAAAACTACTACACTACTAATATACTACTATACTATAAAACTACTACACTACTAATATACTACTATACTATAAAACTACTACACTACTAATATACTACTATACTATAAAACTACTACACTACTAATATGCTACTATACTATAAAACTACTACACTATTAATATACTACTATACTATAAAACTACTACACTACTAATATGCTACTATACTATAAAACTACTACACTACAAATATGCTACTATACTATAAAACTACTACACTACTAATATGCTACTATACTATAAAACTACTACACTACTAATATACTACTATACTATAAAACTACTACACTACTAATATGCTGTTGTTAAACTACTAACCTATGCCACTACATAACTACTGTTATACTTCTCTAGAAATACTACACTACCAACTACTGTTACTCTATAAAACTACAACGAGAATAATACCCTAAAAATGTCCTGAATACTATACTATAACTCCATTATTGCAGTCATTGTACACTAATACTAGGCCTACTCTAATACTACTGAAATGCTTTAGAAATACTACGGTTTCCGACAAGGGGGACTGAGAAACATGCGACCATATCAACTCCAAATCTGATGACTGAGAAACGCTTTTTTTTTCACCCAGAGAAACTTTGCATTTGATGTGTACAACGTCTTTATTCGTGGGAGTTAATTATTTTATTTGCTAATTAATCGCGCAAATAAATGGCGCTGCACTACTGTAGGCTATTAGACCCAGTATATACTTGCACTTATACTTGCATGCCCGTATACTACCAATATATAAATGAAACCTAAAGTAGCCTACTTCAGGATATTTAGCATACTGTACTGTATGTTGCCCAAAGTAAATTGAAAGTTGTTCTTGGACCATGTGGAGTAAATGCATGGGGTGGGTTTGCCTGCAGATGACTATAGCTGGGAGTTATTAGCTTTAAAACACAATGGGACCAAAGCATGTAGGTAAATGCATTTTGCTCAAGGTGGCGCGCAAGACAGCCGGCAGCGGGTTCCTCATCTGGGTCCACATCTAGCCTGTTTCCATGGCTTCCATGCGCTGGGGGTGTATTGGGGGTGCATTGTGGTAGTTGTAGGTTTCTTCCGATTGAGCAAAAAATACATTTTCTGTCTTTTCTCTGGCCATAAAGCACGAAATTTCACAAATAACTGAACGTTTATACCACATAGGTGACCCAATTTCAATTGATCTTCACATTCCCAGCAGTGAAGTATTCCTTTAACTTCCTGAAACAACGAGGTTCAATAAAGGTCCAGTTTCAGATCCCCACTGCCTTTGTGTTACTGAGGCTTTGTTGGAAGTTGGAGAACCATATTGCCGGCTGGTATGGACAATATTACCCCCCACCTCCTCCTCCTCTCCTCCTCTCCCCACTCAAATAACGGTTTCCACGGCGCCCCAGGGGGACGTCCGTCCATTTCTCACCGTTGCCGTGACAATGCCGTGGGGAGCGGGGTGGATGTAGTTTGACTGGTGCAGTCACCTTGATAAATGACCCTCACACTGCCCACTGTCTGCCTCGCGCTGGGAACACACACACACACACACACACAGGAATACACACACACACACACACACACAGGAATACACACACACACACACACACAGGAATACACACACACACAGGAATACACACACACAGGAATACACACACACAGGAATACACACACACACAGGAATACAGACACACACACACACAGGAATACACACTCACACACACACACACACACACACACACACACACACACACGAATACACACACGCATACACATACACACACAGGAACGCACACACAAAGAAGAATACACAAACACACATACAGTACACACACAAGAATACAACCACACACATATGTGCACAAACAGAAAATAATTGGAGAACACTCACGCACACACACACACACACACACACACAGTCCCTGAGGTCGCCAGCTCTTAGCACCAACACAGATCACTTTACAGGCTAATTACCAGACAAGATCTCGTACTAATACAACTCCCACAGCACACACACACACAAACACACATGCACACACACACACACACACATGCACACACACACAAACACACACGCACACACACAATCACACATGCACACACACACAAACACACGTGCACTCACACACACAAAGACACGTGCACTCACACACACAAACACACATGCACTCACACACACAAACAAACACACATGCACTCACACACACACGCACTCACACAAACACTTCTTCCTCTAAGTTCCTCGTAGAGCATTAGAGTACATCATAGGGTTCCAGGTAGAACTCAGAGACAGAAATGTTCCAGGTCGCAACCATCGCCTCACAGACTTGAAACTGGTTCTATTTTGGAACCTTACACCTGGAACCTTTTCCCCCAAGAGGGTTCTTGTGGTTCCGTGTTCTGAGTGTGGTGGGGAGGGAATGTGGAGCAGCAGCCTGTCTGACACGGAGACAGACCCCTGGGCTACATCTATTATTCACTAGCATGCACTCTAGACACCACGCACACACACACACACACGCACGCACGCACACACACACACACATACACGCACACATGCACATGCACACACGCACGCACGCACGCACGCACACACACAAACACATACACGCACACATGCACGCACACACACGCACGCACACACACGCACACACACACACACATACACGCACACGCACACATGCACACACGCACGCAGGCACGCACGCACGCACGCACGCACACACGCACAGCTACTACATGGGGTGTTTACCCTGCCAAAGACTTCCTTATACACACACACACACGCACGCACACACACTCACACACACACACACACGCACAGCTACTACATGGGGTGTTTACCCTGCCAAAGACTTCCTTATACACACGTGCACGCACACACTCACACACACACACACACACACTCGGGGGCGCGCGCTCGGTGTAGCACTACTCCACACAGTCCCTGCAGTAGGTAGTCATGGCAACAACAATAATAATAGTAGTTATGACGACGATAATCTCTCTCTCTCTCTCTCGTGGACAAGAGGGTCAAGTGGAAAGGCAGGGCCTACGCTGTTACAGCCGAGAACTGTGTGTGTGTGTGTGTGTGTGTGTGTGTGTGTGTGTGTGTGTGTGTGTGAGTGTGTGTGTGAGTGCCATGCAGTTAACCGGGGCAGGCTTCGCCAGTCAGAGAGAGAGAGAGAGAGAGAGAGAGAGAGAGAGAGAGAGAGACACTGCCACCGAGATGGAGTGCTCACCGGAACACACACACACACAGTCAAACACCCATGTGCGCAGGCATTGAACCACTCTGACAGTTACATACACCAAGGCAAGCTCACAAACTGAGCGTGCCCACACACACACACACACACACACACGCACACACACACGCACACAGCGCTACTCACAGTCTCTCCGTGCTCTTGGGGACGTTCCTGGGCACGCCGCGGACCCCCAGGCCGTGGCAGTCCACCGTGGTCCCCACACACACGCACTGCGCCGGGCAGCCCGCCGCCACCCCCGCCATCGCTAGGAGCATCAGGACGCCGCACGCCACCCCTCCTCCTCCTCTTCCTCCCCGGGCCAGACCACCGGCCCCGGGGGGCCCTCCTCGTCCTCCGCGGTTGCCACTCGTCCTCCTCTCCTCCTCCATGGCCCGCGTCCTCTCCTCCTGGGGGTCCCTGGGGGTCTCCGGTGGCGGGGGATGGATAGGCCCGGCTGGCTGATCTCCTCGGGCCGCTCGGTGGAACCAGGAGCCCGGGGTCCTGAGGTCGCCCCTCAACCGCCCGAAAAAAAAAAGAAGCGCTCGGGTGAGTGGAGTGGAGGAAAACGGCAGAGACCCCCCCCCTCACAAAAAAAAGAGTGATGAAAATGGCTTGATGTAAAAGGGGGAGGGGGGGTTATTAGGGAGGCAGCCGGCCGGCCCCTGGCTACGGTGGCGGACGAGAGGTGGGCTGGACGCGCTGGCGGCTCTGGGGGTCTCGGATCCAAGGCTCGCTCTTTCAAAAGGACCCACAAAAAAAAGGGGATATCCTCTTTTCTTCTTCTTTTACTCCCTTCTTCCAAAACGCTCCTCTCTCTCTCTCTCTCTCCTCTCCCGTGCTCTCCTCTGCCTGCGTGCTTGTGTTCTCCTCCTCTCTCTCTCTCTCTCTCTCTGTCCTTCGTTCCTCTCCTCTCCTCTGGTGGGCTGTACAGTGTGTCTCTCATTCACTCATTGTGCTCCCAGTGTGTGTGTGTGTGTGTGTGTGTGTGTGCGCAGAGTAAACCACCGGAAAAAAGAGAAGGGGACTCACTCCCTCGCCCCCCCCCCCTCTCTCTCTCCCCCTCTCTCCCACATACACACTCAGTCTCTCTCTCTCTCTCTCTCTCTCTCTCTCCCACATACACACTCAGTCTCTCTCTCTCTCTCTCTCTCTCCCATATACAGTCTCTCTCTCTCTCTCTCTCTCTCATACACACTCAGTCTCTCTCTCTGCAGCCATCCATCAAAAGCTTTTACAAATAACAGCTCAGAGACTCCGCCCACAGAACCCCCCCCAGCCACACACACACATACAGTACACACACACACACAGACACACACACTTCCTAGAACCCTGTGTGAACTTACATTCTATCCCCCCCGGTAGCGGCATTACTGCGGAGCGACCTCCAGGGACAGACAGAACACCGCAACCCGGCACTCTCTGAGCTGGCCTGCCTTCAGCACCTCTCCCCTGGGGAAGAAAAGGGCCCGAGGCTGCCTCGGCCTGGATCTGTGTGTGTGTGTGTGTGTGTGTGTGTGTGTGTGTGTGTGTGTGTGTGTGTGTGTGTGTGTGTGCGTGCGGAGGGGCTGGTCCTCCCTCTCTCTCCCACGCTGAAATGACTGGTTGGTTTCAAATCTATTCATGATTTTGTCTTAGCCGCTGGTCCTATACAATCATGCCTCCGGGGCCAGACTGCGCTAAGGCTGAGCTTGAGTATTGTTTTGGACTGACTGGTAATAACGGTGATAATTCCTCTGCGAAGCTCTCTGAAGAGACCGTTCTGAACCGCCTGGCCTTTGAAATCGAAACGAGTGCCTTGTAGGTGTTGACGAAGAGGCACATAAGCTTATTGAAATTGGCTATTGGGCATTCCTTCCCAAACAAATGATGGTTAAGAGGTGTTGTCCGTGTTGGTAGAGTATACTATTATACCCGATGTGTTCATATCGGTCACGCGTAATTGTAAACATCCGTTGAACTTGATCTCGGTCAAAGGGCGCGTGGAACTGGGTCCATTGTGCTCGGTGAATGGAACGACTCGTTCTGCAATAACCGACAAGAAAGAGTGGCCCTCGGTGTTTACACGTCCGCGAGGGGCCCCCGTTACTGCGCTCTGCTCACCCCTAATTGGTTTCTCGGGGGGCCCTCTTTATCGGCGGCGCGTCTTAATTGATCGCGCACGCGGGAGGAAGAGGAGGGAGAGAGAGGGGAACAGATGCGACGCCCACGCTCGGATACTGCACTTCAAGGGACACGACGGTGTCTTCGTCGTTTTCCGCTCCGGTCCACACGGAGATGATACGTTTATTTTGACGCTGAATCAAAGTGACAGGCCGGCATTGAAAACAGCCGCTCATGTTTCTGCGGGCACGGCCAATCACAAAAGCAACGCCATCAATGGCTGCGCGTCAGCGGGAGGGACAATTGTAATTAATTAAGGCCCCGACCGGCGTCTGTGGAAAATAAGGAATAGTTCCTCTCCCGTAAGTATTGTTCAGGATCACAGATTAACATTAAACTGCACGTGTTCATAGGCTGATTAGTGCCACGGAGCAGAACCCCACACATATAGCCTATGGGCAGCAGAAAATGATGCTTGATCCTTCCTTTCTCAATGTAACACAGTGAACGTCGTTTACCATGGAAAAACAAAACCATCCCCCTGGGCTATACTGGATATCCGTGTCTCAAGCATATCAGTTAAGCCAATGATATCATGTCAGAAACAATTATTGCGTGACCAAGGCCTTGGGATGGATCCTGTAGAGCGCTCTTTAGTCTGAGGACGCCCTCTAGTGGACAAAAGAGAAACGCGCAGCTTCATACGGAAAAGTTTAGCTGGTATTAGATATTGAACGTATGCATTTCCCCCCACGTTTCATTGAAATGAACAGCGTAGAATGCGAATAAAAAAAGAGATTTAATCCAAAATGCAAAGGTAAAAAAAACTATTTTACAGTTATATTTTATTTTACACAAATACATTAACAATACACATGACTGGATAAGGGACAGGTCTCCAGCATCTTGCATTAATGGCACTAGTAAGATTCAAGATGCGTTTATAGTAACATTAGATGTTGTAACACCAACATGACCAACCGAATTGAGTCTCTCTACACACAATCCGTCTCTACAATTTTCACCCAGGATTCAACATCCATATTTATTCACAAAACATATTATATTCACAGTTGGGAGTTAGAATGAATAAAAACAGACATAGACGTTTGACATGTCGACAGTGGCGGAACAAACCTACATCCGGACGACGACCAGGGACAGTGAGCTTTCTCTGAGAGGACACATCACCATAAAACCAGCATGGTGTCCCTGTCCCAAAGCAACCACTAACCCCTAGTGTGACTTCAGAGGACTGGACAAGTGACTGACAACGTGAGGGGCAATTCAGTCATCTGCGACGAGTGCGCGGTTACAGCCCAGCAAACACGCAACGTCAGGGAGACGTTCAGATCACGTCTTAATACGTAAATACTTAAAACGTCCGTCGGTCCTGAACCCCATTTGTACGTCTGCTGGACCCCTCAATATTCAAACGTCTGGCTTGGACCCCTCTAAGACGTCTGTGGACGTGCAAAACGGGTCCAATATCTGAACGACTAAAAAAAACTTTAATTCTGTCTCCTAATTGGATGTCTTTGGACGTCCGAAAAAGACATCTAAACGACGTCTTTTAGACGTGTCTTTGCTCAGTGGGAGGCGCATGCGCATACCAGGGGTGCGTTCAAATTCAGCGAACGTTTGCCAACTATTTTCCGTTAGCTTTCCGCAAACGTTTGCCAACAGAAGCTAACAGTCTGGAGAGGTAGTTCGCCAGTAACGGAAACAAAACAGAAGCAAAACATGTTTGCGACGAACGTTTGCCTCTGTTGGCTGAATATGACCGCAGTCACACCTGCACTAGAAGGCAGGCCGGTAGTGCCCGGTGGGGGGTAGAGGTCAAGGCTTGGTTTGGGCTGGACCAGGGCGGTCCCATTCACCATGGTCCAGTATTATCTATCCTCACATCAGGTCACTCCGATCCACCCAACACGGTACCCGTTTAAAAAAAATGAAGGAAATGTAAAAGACCCCATTCATACAGTCTGGTGATCACATGACGAGGGTCCGTCCTCTGCTCTCGAACAGGAAGAGAACGGACAGACCAAGCAAGAGGAACCAGCGAGGCCTTCACCTGCTATTTAGACACAACAAAAGCCGCCGGTCTCCAGACCCACAGGTGCGGGTTCGAGTCTCCGGGCTCCGCCCCCCCCCCCCCCCCCGGGTGTCCTCCGCTTCACGCCGAGTCGAAACGAGCGCACCGCAGGGGAGGAATGTATTACCTAACAGAGCAGGCACCTGACCACGCCCATTAGGCACCTGGTCACGCCCATTAGAATCAACCAGGTAAAGATAATCAAATACATCAGCATTCACAATGACAACCGCCAATCTGAAATGGGGAAAAAAAACAGCTCGTCTCACACACACACGTAACAGACTCTTCCTACAAACACGCTCACTGAAACGACCCTTCCTACAAACACGCTCACTGAAACGACCCCTTCCTACAAACACGCTCACTGAAACGACCCCTTCCTACAAACACGCTCACTGAAACGACCCCTTCCTACAAACACGCCCACTGAAACGACCTCTTCCTACAAACACGCTGACTGAAACGACCCCTTCCTACAAACACGCTCACTGAAACGACCCTTCCTACAAACACGCCCACTGAAACGACCCTTCCTACAAACACGCTCACTGAAACGACCCTTCCTACAAACACGCTCACTGAAACGACCCCTTCCTACAAACACGCTCACTGAAACGACCCTTCCTACAAACACGCCCACTGAAACGACCCTTTCCTACAAACACGCTCACTGAAACGCTTCCCAAACAAGACTGAATCTCTCAATCTTTCTCTCCGCCGCCCAGTTCAGTCAATAAGACATAAGGCTACAGCAGCACGTCCGTCTGCAACCACGCCTGGTCGACGCAGTGATGACGACCCGCCCACTTCTCATCCTCCCTGAAGTGTGCTGTGTGCACTTTCCCTCATCCGTCCTCCTTCCTAAAAAGGCCCCCCCTCCCTAAAAAGGTCCCTGTTCAAACACTTTTAACTAGGGTTGCAAAGAGACATTTTCCAGAAATTTACCATGGGAAGTTAAGCTCGGGAATTTGACTTTATTTTATCCATTTTAGGATTTTATCTCGTTTTCATCCAATTTGGTAGCCAATTGACCCTGACCTAGTGTCCAATAAGCCCCTACTACTGTTAACTGTTGAGGATTCGTCACACAGCCCGGCCGGTCAGCGATGCGAAGGGGAGAGACAACCTTGACCCTCTCAGCCCACAAGTGTAACTCCAACACCAGACAGGGCTGCTGTGGTGTAACGCTAACGAACCCTCGAGCCCATGGGGGTATGGGGAGAAGTTGCCCAATAGGCCCCTCCCTCTGGGATCCGGCCATACTGGGATTGGCGAGACCGCCGGTCCCCGGTGGGCAGCTGCACCGGAACACCATGCATTAGAGCGCTACACCACCGCAGACGCCTAGAACAGGGAACTAATGTAGCCTCGCTGGCGAAAAAACCTTGAATGCAATTGCAGCATGATCTTGGTTAAAACAACCTGATTTAATGCAAATTCAGTTGAATTTCAACCCTGCACTGAGAATTCTTCCATCACATGTGCAGTGCATTCTTCCATCACATGCACAGCTAATTCCTAGCATCCTGCACACGTCACTAAGAGGGCTGCAGAATCCATTAAAGTTCTACTCACAAATAGAAAAAGTCAAAAATAATGTCTTTTTAAAAATTTGTATTAGACATGTTTGGATGACAAAACAACATGTTTATGTCTGTATGACAAGGTATAAATAACCCCACAATTCTCAGTTTATTCCCATGGCAAGTTTCCAGCTTTGAATATTCTACTCAACACGCTTCCTTCCTCGGCTCCACTTCCTTCCTTGAGATAATCTCCGCTTTAAACAAGCCTGGATAGGTGAAAGCATGCAGTATTCTACACGGCTTAGACCCGTCAGGTGATATCAGACGGGTGCTTTCTCAGAGGCAGCGGAGGAAGGGAGGATCCTGGACTTGAGAGAGTGTTCTGGGGTTCATGGAGGAGGAGGGAGGGGGGAGTTGATGGAGGAGGAGGGAGGGGGGAGTTGATGGTGGAGGAGGGAGGGGGGAGTTGATGGTGGAGGAGGGAGGGGGGAGTTGATGGAGGAGGAGGGAGGGGGGGAGTTGATGGAGGAGGAGGGAGGGGGGAGTTGATGGAGGAGGAGGGAGGGGGGGAGTTGATGGAGGAGGAGGGAGGGGGGAGTTGATGGAGGAGGGAGGGGGGAGTTGATGGTGGAGGAGGGAGGGGGGAGTTGATGGTGGAGGAGGGAGGGGGGGAGTTGATGGAGGAGGAGGGAGGGGGGAGTTGATGGTGGAGGAGGGAGGGGGGGAGTTGATGGAGGAGGAGGGAGGGGGGAGTTGATGGTGGAGGAGGGAGGGGGGGAGTTGATGGAGGAGGAGGGAGGGGGGAGTTGATGGTGGAGGAGGGAGGGGGGGAGTTGATGGAGAAGGAGGGAGGGGGGGAGTTGATGGTGGAGGAGGGAGGGGGGGAGTTGATGGTGGAGGAGGGAGGGGGGGAGTGCACACGCTTAGGAAAGGAGAGAAGGGTCTTAGGAAAGGAGAGAAGGGTCGAGACTCAGACCTCAGCCCATCCCTACATCCCGTTTCAGTTTAAATACATGCCATGACCATCTTCAACTTTCACTGACCTCCCAAAATCGTACCGTCCCCAAACATCTGTCTAAAAACCTTTCCTATCTTCCAGTTAAAAACATTAAGTTAAAAAGTAGAAAAATATATATAAAAAAAAAAAAGATAGGGCGTAGTGTCACACCTCTATGGGTAAACAACGCCCATGAGAGGTGAAACCTTCACATCTTTCAGATTGAGAACCACAGAATCCAGATCGAAATGCCGTTTGCTCAGGGTGGACCTGCACCATCCCTGCAGACAGAACCTCTTTAAATGACCTCGGTGTCACAGCTTCACACAAACACACACACTCGAGTGTTCCAGAGAAAAACAGCAGAACAGAACAACGATCCAACACACACACACACACATATATACAGAACATAAACACGAGGGCTCTGCTAGCTAGTGGTCATCTTTACAGGCGCAGCTGAGCTAAATTAGGTAACCGTTTCATGTTAGAGACGAGGATACACACCTCTTACTAATACTTTAATCGGACCCGGGTCAAATACTGCATATTTGCAAATACTGCCTATAGCTACCCGCGGGGCACATGATGTATATCACAGTGCAACGCACCCAGCGGATCAGCCTCGTAACTACAAAACCATCAAATACTTCACTTGGAAGTAACTGGTGAATGGAACTATGACCCGGGTCTGACCTTCACAGACCGAACGTCTGACCTGTGTGTTTGATCTGATCCCAGGTCTGTTTTTAAAAAAGAATATTAGGAATGAAAAGCAGTAGACGTGGCGGAGGTTCCCAGACCGGTGGGCGACGTCCGTCTCCCTACATGGAGCAGTCCTGGGCTGGGGAGAAACACGCCACTGAGAGAGAGGGAGACTCCTGCAGAGAGAGAGAGAGAGAGAGAGGGGGGGGGGAGAGGGAGGGGGGGGGAGAGGGAGAGGGAGAGGGAGAGAGAGAGAGAGAGGGGGGGGGAGAGACAGAGAGAGGGAGAGGGAGAGAGGGGGGGGGGGGGAGAGAGGGAGAGAGGGGGAGAGAGAGAGAGGGAGAGGGAGAAAGAGAGAGGGGGAGAGAGAGAGAGGGGGAGAGAGAGAGGGGGAGAGAGAGAGAACGAAAGAGAGGGGGGAGAGGGAGAGAGACAGAGAGAGAGAGAGAGAGAGAGAGAGGGAGAAAGAGAGAGAGAGAGAGAGGGGGAGAGAGAGAGAGAGGGGGAGAGAGAGAGAACGATGGAGAGAACAAGAGATTGAGACATCCTCTGAAGCTGCAGTATTAGTGGTTGATATGAGGTCACCTGTATCCATGGGAACCACATAATCAACGACAGTAACAATATTTACTGTACGAGTCCTATTTGATCATCTGAAGCGTCCAACCTTGGAGACTCTGAAGACCTTGTCCTTCCTGAGCGCCAGGTCACCGGTCTGCACCAGCACGGGGGTCACACACAACGATGGACTGTTCGCCTGCACACACACACACACACACACACACACCACAAACACACAACACACACACTGCATCATGCAAAGCCATGGTTTTTTTTTTCATTCCATATCCTGTCGGAACGTGGCCTCTAGGCTGATGACCAGAGGATGAAATGAAAGACGTCGTCTCTCTCGGTGTCAACGGGGGACCCTGTCAGAGACGATACTGTCCGACGGGACGCCCTCTTCCTCCGTGGGGGCGGAGTTTTGCTCAAGACCGGGGGGTAGAAGGGAAGTCTGCCTTTACATGGCAGCGCTCGGACCAATCAGATCATTTGGGATTTGGACTTTGTCTAAAAAAAAAAAATCTTTTTTTTTTTTTTTTTACCTCTCTCTCTCTCTCTCCATTTGTACCTCCCTCCATCTTTAATATCTGAACTGCAGGAAGCTGATGACGGCTAGCGACCCCATCGCTCTCATTCCCCCTCTTCCATCAACCAGACCAGGGCTGCGTTCCGAATCGCCTACTACCCTACTATATAGTATGCCAAAACAGGATGTAGTATGTCCCAATACATAGTATGCCACATGCGGTA
>NW_028175656.1:107942-145442 GCF_949987555.1 Borostomias antarcticus
CCACGAAGAAGTCAGGGTTGAAGATGACTGGCGTCCGGCCGGCGTGGCGAGCGCCCGTGGTCTCCTCCTGACTGACCACCATGTTACACACCGTCCCCCTGGTGAGCACCACACACACACACACACACACACACACACACACACACACACACACACACACACATATAAGATACACATATACACACACCACACAGATAAGACACATACACAAACAGATAGACAACACATACACACAGAAATACGCATAAACAGACAACACACAAATACAACTAAGCATTTGAAAATATGAACACACTCCGCACAGTAAGGTTACAGACTACCATCTCGTCTTGTCTGTAAAACAGCCAATGATAACGTTAACGGGACGAATAAAAACATGTGATATCACATTCAGGCTTTTGAACTAACTCACTCTGGTTTGCTTAGCACTAGCTGGCATGACAAACATGACAAAATAACGTAGCGATGGACTACGTTATTGTGCAATTGTAATACTTTGTATACGATTAATGACTTTTATATTTAAATCTGAGTATCAAGCTAGTGATGTTGCACACTGGCATGTTTTGATGAGCTGCTAGGATAGCCTGGCTATGCTAACGCTAAGGTTATACAAGCACTTAACTCCAAAGTACAGTACTTCTTAACTCCCATACAAAGGGTTGCTTAAGTGGGTTCCTTAAGAAGGGTTCCTTAAGAAGGGTTCCTTAAAAAGGTTCTTTATCGGGAAACGCGACCACTAACGTTAGTTATGTCAGACTCCGCTGTTATCATCTGCTTTTCACCAGCTGGCTAACAGTTGTTCGCAATTCAGAATAAAATACTAGTCCGAAAACATACGCCGGTGCATTTAAATATCATGTAACCACATTTTGTTCCACTGATTGGACTATATTCATATTTCCTTGCCTTCTGTTCTGTGTGTTTTCGTCCATTCCTTTCTCCGCTGTCATCCTCCTGGTTTGAATCCTCCGCTCGTCTCCCCTGGCTCCACCCACCGAGCCTCCGATTGGCCGGATATCCAAAAGATGGGCGGGCCTTCTGAAGTAAATTTGTATTTTGCCTCCTCCGATAGGCTAATTTTGAATTCGCCATCCACCAAGTGGAGAATGATGGGTCTGCGTGTTTTGGTCGCCCAAGTAATTGTCCTCGTTTTGAGTCGTCCAGATGGGGGGCAAACATTTATATTCTCCCGACTCGGGCTACCCGGTGAATCAAAACGTGCAGACTAGCGCAATCGAAAGCGTGGATGCAGAGTATTGTTTGCATAAAACATGAGGATGGTGGCTTTTTCTGTGGTGATCATTTGAGACATTAGCATTTAGTTTGCTTAATAGCCCCTTGGTCAAACACACAGTACAAAAGGGTGCGACTGGACGGTTTTATATTATTTACAACCGATAAGATGTGCTGATCAAAGAAACACCGTGTGATAAATTGGATTTAAAACCATTTTAAATAGAGTTAGTGAAAATATCACAGACTGCCAGAAAATTGTAATTGTAATCTCCTTTTAAAGTCTTTGTTACTCACATCACAAGAAATATTTGACACCTGTGTAGGCTTGATGGTGTTGTTGACAATCTACACCATGCTTTTAATGCTCTCCAAGATGCTCTGATTGAGCTGAGGCTGGTCCTGAATGTGAGCAAGACAAAATGGATGTTATTTTCTAGATCATCAAATTCTATGCATAATAACCTGTCTATATCTGCCACTTGTGCTTCTTTGATTGAGCGAGTCCCAGTGTATTAATACCTCGGCATATGGATTCATGAGAACTTCTCCTTTAAACTGAGACAGAGAATCTGTTTCCTTTATAGAAATAAGACAAGCTTCCCATTTTACTGTAGGAAAAGGATTGTGGAAGCAGTTTTCTTATCAGTTTTAGATTACAGTGATGCTATTTATAGGATTGCTAGTCCTTGTTGAAGGCTCTGGACACAGTCTATCACTCTGCTCTGAGATTCATCAAAGGTCTTAGTTTTGGTACCCACCACTGTGCCCTTCATGACAAGGCAGGTTTGTCCTCCTTGAGAGAGGTGAGAGAGGTGTGACAAACACTGGTCCCTTTTTATTATCAAATCCCTTACTGGAAAGCTCCCTGCTTACTTGTCATCCTTATTGGAACGGAGCGCAAACCCTTATAACACTCGATCAGGTGATTTTCTGATGCTTAAAGTGCCTAGGGCCATCACTGAGCTTGGAGATCTTCTCTGTCACTGCTCCCTCTACATGGACCGACTGACAGAGGTCACTTAAGTACAGTGCTCCGCCCTCACTAGGGCACTTCAGGTCACAACTGTCCAGCAACTCTGGCTCTGTTTGTAGCTGTTTTCATTGACTGTTGCACTCATTGCTGTATTATTGTTGCGGTTATCGTACTGTATTTATTGTTATATTGTTTGTTGTGATCTATTGTATTGTATTTATTTATTTTACTCGGTGACATCGCAAATGAGGGCTATGAATGGTTATGAATGAATGAATGAACCTGAATGACAACCTCTTAAGAGAGAAGGAGAGTTGCCAAGGAGGAGAGGAAGGAAGCATCTCTAGTCAGTTCAGACAAGGCCAGAGCCCCTGGGTTTGAGGCTGTAATGTGTTCAAGCAGCCAGCAGGGGGCGCTGTGGGACAGGTGAATGGAACATTCAGACAGCAGGCCTGCTCCTGATCTGTTGGAAGGTCGTGGCTAGAAGGGGTACAGCTACAGTCGGTGTAGAAGGATGGTTAAGGCTAGTTCCCATAAACGCAGAGGCCATTTAGGGTTAAGGTTAGGGTTAAGTTAAGGTTAGGCTTAGGTATAGGGTTGGGACAGGGTTGAGGTTAGGGTTTAACCGGTCTTTCTGCACAGACTGTAGCTGTACCCCATCTAGCCACAACGACGTTGGAGCACAATCACCAACTGGCCATTTAATCAGCCAGCTCTTTAGCTAATTAAACCATCCTGTCATTGTGAATGATGAAAGCAAACGCAGACATGAAGCACCTGTGGTTGTCTGGCACGGCAATGATACTGAGGCAAGTGGGAAATGTTCTAAGGACAAACACACACACACACACACACACACAGTGACGCACACTGTAAAGTTGTTTCACAAGTAAACAACAGACTCACCTCTTTCTTCACTGCTCTCCTATGCACAGCATTGTCGATAGTGCGCCATCTGCTGGCTCAGGTGGGTAGTGATATCACTAATAACCACTATTTGGCCATTTAGTTGGCCCCTAATTACCTCATTTAAAAATCTGTCCCTGTGCCCGTCAGCTCAGTACCCGTGAATGTTGTCAGGCCGAAAGTGTCCGGGGAAAATGGAAAGAGACAGAGAGAGATACAGAGGTTTGCTCATTCATGTGTTCAATGACCACAGACGCTGGAGAGAGAGACACTCAGGAGAGACAGAACAAGCTGAGCGACAGATTTATTTCGTTTCTCCTTTTTTATTTCACTTCAATATCAGTTGAGAGCGCAAGGTAACGTTAGGTCATAGCCTACGGTTGCCTAGTAACTGCATTAGGCTATTAGAATTAATCAAATGTGCAAAATGTGGATAGGGACATATAGCCTAACATAGAATGGTTAAGTGTTTTTATTCATTGATGTTATAGATTTTACATGTAGGCTAGGTTCTTATTTACCCAATTAATCGCCCTGCTTTCATGTGCTGCAATCGTTGAACTCAACCCCGCATGGGTTCGCAGAACCCACGTACCCTATGCAAATTACACCACTGACTCATAATGAGGAAATGGAACTAGGACTGTAATCTTTTGACACATTTCTCTAGCTTTCTTCTTCTCTTTCTGCTGACATGCGGGCAGTGTACAGTATGTGAATCCAATAAAGAGGAAGGAAGCCATGTTCTGTGCCCTAGTTCTCTGGCCACATACAATCTGCGTCAACCACAGACCACCTCACTGCTCAGCCCAACACACTGCCAGTAAATCTGACAAGACCTTCCGCTCGGTAAGCACCACAGTCACCAGACCACCACCCTGTTTTTGATTATTATATTTTGATATATTATATGCTAGGTGTATTACTTTACTGTATGTTATGACAGAATGGCATACTGACATTGCTGTTCATTGTGTTACTCAGTTTGGTGTTTTAAAATGTAGATTATTCTAGTTAATAATTTGTTTAACTGATTTTAATATGTAACATCTGTTCAGAGCAACCCAGGGTACAATAGCTTACTATTGTGAATCCTATAAAGTATTTCAGCTACCTGATGAGTTTGATTAGTGCAAGAGAACCAATGGAATAGTCTTAAAGCATTCCTATTGGCTAAAGGCTCAGTCTCCAGCTCCTAGCCCCACCCCCAGTGTTCTCACAGAGCTTCTTGGGAGAGACTGTTTATTAGAGGTACAAAAGTATTCAGTTATTAAAATGTATTTTGTTGACAGCTGCTGTTCCTGTCAGACTGTAGGATGGGGGATGCAGCTCTGACGTTGAGAACAGCAGGAAGTGTCATAGTGGTTTTCCTGTGCTGTGTGGCAGGTAGTGTATCTATGACCTCATTAATCATCCTTTACCTCTTTAACACTTGACCTCTCTCTGTCTCCAATTAATCATTTTTAGAGATCTATACATGAAACAGGGGTGGTTGTGATGAGGAACCTTGCTTGAGACACATGTTGTTGTTATACTGTATCTGGGCTTTAGCTTGGAGAGCTAAGGCTAAGGTTGGGTAATGCGGTCGACTTTAGCCCCATTCCTGACTATAATGTACAGACACGTGTATTACACATACAGTATTGTACAGGTATTGAAATAGTGTACATTCGGTTCCTCTAATGTGCGAGCTAATAGTTATTTGTTCATACCGCGCTGAGAGACGTTTCTTTGGTTACCTTTGGCTCCTCTGCTGCAGCTACAGTAGGTGTTGACACACCATGTGACGCTTTTGCAGTCATGTGACCGACCAATAGGGTTTGAGCCTGATCTCATCAGCGTGTTGATGAACAAGACAGTGCTAGCCCCCTGAGCTAAAGTCCTGGCTTGACCTCGGTGAGCCCAAAACACCGGGTCTCAGGCAAGGTTACACACCGAACCACCTCTGCTACCGCTACGTATCAGTATGTCTGTGCTTAATCTAATGTCCTGTGTGTGTGACTGTGTTGCAGGGGTGCTGGGTCAGTATGGCTGGTCAGTGTCTCACACCCAGCCGAGGGTCTGTGTCTTGAGAGGCTCATCAGTGGACCTGCCCTGCTCCTATACTTATCCCAGAGGTCAAACAGTCACAGGAACAGAGTGGATTACCTGGAAGTCTGGTGTGTGGAGTAACATCAAGGACCAACCAGAGTATGCAGGTCGTGTGGAGTACCGTGGGGATGAGGAGAGAGACTGCACCCTGAGAATCACACACCTGAGAGAGACCGACTCAGCCGAGTACACATTCGGGTTTATAACAGGCCGATCAAGATGGAGATATGGCGAACCTGGAGTCATTGTCTCTGTTACAGGTAAAGCTACAATCTGCTTCTCCCAGGAGAAGTCTGGCAGAGGAGTTACAGTCAAAGTTATGCCTCTTTCACCTAAATGTTACAGTATTACTCTTTATGTTCCCTCTCAGAGCCGCAGGTGGAGCGGACCGTCTCTCACTCCTACTGACCCGTTGATAGAGCTAGAATGACTGGTTGATGTCTTGTCTTTAACCTCAGAGCTGCGTGTGAACGTGTCTCCGTCTACCTATGGACAGAGGGTGACCCTGACCTGTAGCTCCACCTGTCCTCTGACTGGTAACCCCTCCTACATCTGGTACAAGAACGGGCATCTACAACAGACCACATCCCGACAGTTCTTTGTCTCCGGTTACACTAATGACAGCTACTCCTGTGTTGTAGAAGGCCGTGAGGATCTCCACTCTCCTGCAGTGTGTGAGTGTGGATTCGTAACGCACATATAACAAGCATCCATAGGAAACATACATGATTTTCATTGTAAGTCACATTTGATCACAGATCTACAGATACCTGAATAGTATAAAGAGTTATTTCTCACAGTATGGTTTTATTTTGCTTTAGGTGTTCTGGGTCAGAGCTGTTTGGATGTGACCTACACCCTTCAGAGTGTCTGTGGGTTGACAGGCTCGTCAGTGGACCTGCCCTGCTCCTATAGAATACCTCATTGGCAAACAGTCACAGAAACATTGTGGTTCGCTGAATTAGAGTCTGGTGGTGCTGAACCTACAGATTTGATTCAGTCCTCAGAGTACGCAGGTCGTGCGGAGTACCGTGGGGACAAGGAGAGAGACTGCACCCTGAGAATCACACACCTGAGAGAGGCCGACGCAGCCGAGTACAAGTTTAAATTCAAGACACGGTATGCAGAATGGGGACGCACCTTCCCTGGAGCCACTCTGACTGTCACAGGTAATCTAATCGTGAACGAACATGACTCAACTTATTGGAAGGGAAAAGCAGTAAAGGTTATGTTTCTCATCCAACAAGGTTAGAAGAGTAGTAGGTGGAGGTTAGTTGTTGCGTAGCTCATCGGTGTTGCTTCTACTCTCAGTTGTCCCACAAAGAGTTCAAGGTCTCAGGTCCTCTGACTTACAAACATATGACTGCCTCCCATAAACACTGCTTTAGTCACACCAAAAAAGCTAGCGTTCAATGGCACGGGTGGGCGCTATTTATACTGAGAAGTACTACATTTATACTACAGTCGGTGACACTTGTACCTTAATGTGACTTTTTTCTTGTCTCTCAGACCTGCAGGTGAAGGTGACTCCTTCTACCAGGGGACAGAGGGTGACCCTGACCTGTAGCTCCGCCTGTCCTCTGACTGGTAACCCCTCCTACATCTGGTACAAGAACGGGCGTCTACAACAGACCACATCCCAACAGCTCTCTGTCTACGGTACCTTTTATGACAGCTACTCCTGTGCTGTAGAAGGCCGTGAGGATCTCCACTCTCCTGCAGTGTGTGAGTGTGGATCTAACTGCCAGTGTTACTAGAGATCATTACCAGTATTGCAAAAGCTGAGAGACAAATAGAGTTGTATGCCTAAAGTTTGGCTATTTGACATCATCATTAAATGATTTTCGTAATCATTAAATCAGAAAGGAAATCATTTTTGTGTTTCTGTATGTCTCCGTTGCAGGTGTCAGAGGTCAGAGCTGCAGCAGAGTGACTTACTCCGTCAGGAGAGTGTGTGTCTTAAAGGGCTCCTCAGTGAACATCTCCTGCACCTATAACAGTTACTCCTCTGTGAGATCAACCCTCTGGTTCAGTCCTGAACGGAGAGATAGATGGAGGGATAGATCTTCACCTGAGGACCTCGCTGGAGACCCAGAGTATGCAGGTCGTGTGCAGTATCCTGGAACAGAGAGTCGCTCCACCCTGAGAATCACAGACCTGAGAGAGAGAGACTCAGCAGAGTATCGCTTCATATTCAAGACATGGAATAAGGACATTGACTGGGGGGATAGTTTCCCTGGAACCACTCTGACTGTCACAGGTAATCCTGAATGTACATGACTCACCTACTTTATCTGAACTAGCTTGAATAGTTTGAGTAAAGCTTCCTCATGATGGTATTGTTTTTCTTTACTCCTCATTCAGACCTTCAGCTGAAGGTAATTCCCGTCTGTTGTTTCTATCCCCAGGTCTTCAGGTGAAGGTGACTCCTGCCATAGTGACAGAGGGACAGAGGGTGACCCTGACCTGTAGCTCCACCTGTACTCTGACTGGTAACCCCTCCTACATCTGGTACAAGAACGGACAGCCTCTGACCAACCCAACGACCCAACATGACCTCCTGGTCCTGGACCCAGTCAGCAGTGAGGATGCAGGCAGCTACTCCTGTGCTGTAAAAGACCGTGAAGATCTCCGCTCTCCTGAAGAGACTCTCACTGTCACATGTAAGTCTGCTATTTTCTAAAAGACATTGTTTTCACAATGTCACATTAACATTATTGATTCATTTACTCTCTTTTGAATCTTTTTTATTTTACCAGATAAACCAAAGAGCTTAAATGTCTCAGTCAGTCCCTCTGGTGAAATAGTGGAGGGCACTTCAGTGACTCTGACCTGCAGCAGTGATGCCAACCCACCAGTGGACACACACACCTGGTACAAGGAGAATGACACCTCATCTAAAGCATCTGGACAGAGCTACACCATCACTAACGTCACATCTGAGGACAGTGGAGGATACTACTGTGAGGCTCGGAATAAACTAGGATCCACAAAGTCCCAACGTGTTCCTGTTATTATTTTGTGTGAGTATAAACTCTCTCTCTCTCTCTCTCTCTTTATTCTGAATATTCTATGTTCCACTGTTTTCTAAAGCTGCAGTATATTAAATCTGTGCAATGAAGCTGCAAGATACAAATAAGCAATTAGAGACAGTTCTGTGTAGCGGGGTAAATTCAGTCAGCTCTATTATGATGGTTTGTGGGTTTTTGTACGCCACACTCCCGTAACGCCATAGAAATATTCCCTGTTTCTGATTGGATCTCAGCACGCACACACACCAGGCATGGCCACACCTCTGTAGGAGGAGTTTCATGTTTTGTTTTTTTATGCTCTGATAACCGGACGCTATTCTAATTGCTGTAGCAGAGCAGAGCAGTCTACAAAGACACATTTTTCACAGCATAGCTCACAAAAAACGCATAGACTGTACTGTTTATCAATGAATGTGAATTTTACTGTCTCCTAGTCAAACCAAGGAAGCCCTCAGTCTCAGCCAGTCCCTCTGGTGAAATAGTGGAGGGCACTTCAGTGACTCTGACCTGCAGCAGTGATGCCAACCCACCAGTGGACACGTACACCTGGTACAAGGAGAAGGACACCTCATCTAAAGCATCTGGACAGAGCTACACCATCACTAACGTCACATCTGAGGACAGTGGACAGTTTAGCTGTGAAGCTCGGAACGGTGTTGGACAAAGTATTTCACACAAGGTCCCCATCAATGTTTTGTGTAAGTACACATTCTCTCTTTCTAATGGAGCTAAGCTCAGTGTAGTTGGTTCTAACTAGTTCAGTCAGTGATGCAGCTGTGTTCGTCATGATGCACACAGGTAGCCTCAGCTGTGTTATGTCAGTCTGATAGGCTGCTACCTACTATGGTGGCTACTTAAGCCAACATGCATTCACACGCACGCACGCACTCACTCACTCACTCACTCATCCACTCACTCACCCACTCACTCACTACACTGCATGTCTATTTGCCTTGCTGGCTGGCTGACTTAACTGTAGTTAGTTTGGTAGTATGGGCTAGTGCAGCACTGCAGATAATATGGTTGTTTGTCAATCTGCATAATTCACTTTGTCCCCCAGTCAAACCAAGGAAGCCCTCAGTCTCAATCAGTCCCTCTGGTGAAATAGTGGAGGGCACTTCAGTGACTCTGACCTGCAGCAGTGATGCCAACCCACCAGTGGACACATACACCTGGTACAAGGAGAAGGACACCTCATCTAAAGCATCTGGACAGAGCTACACCATCACTATCATCACACCTGAGGACAGTGGAGGATACTACTGTGAGGCTCGGAATAAACTAGGATCTACAAACTCCACTGTTGAGGTGATCAATCTGCCAGGTAAGATACCGTCTCTTCTGTAAAATATTACACACCAGTAACAGAGTTCTAGTTTGCTTGTGCTACACGGGGAAGTTGTAGTTAAAACATACTTGGTTTCTGGTGATTTTCTACATTTATTCCACCACAATCCTGTCAGGGAGGCCATCATCTCTGGCTGCAGCAGTAGGAACCACAGCTGTTCTCCTGGCCGTCATCCTCCTCTCTGTCTTCCTCTACCTCAGGTCAGTCATGGATTCATCCCTGTATTGTCAAGTTAGAAACGGATGGCTCATAATAGATCGATATAAAATGTCAGGTTGTATGAAAAGATGTTTCACGTTACAGTATTTATTTAGTGTTCTCTTCTCTGAGTAGCAGAATGTGTGGAGATGCTGATCATCTGTAAAAGTAGTATAGTATTGATTGACAGACTGAGTGATTCATTCATTTTTACTTTCTTTCTTTCATTAAACAGGAAGAAGAAGACTTCCAAACCTTCCTCTGATCCCAGAGACCCAGCAGATAATGGACAGGTGAGTGAATGTTTGTGTGTGTGTTTGTGAGAGAGAGAGAGAGAGAGAGAGAGAGAGAGAGAGAGAGAAAGAGTAAAAGAGAGAGAAGAGAGTGTATGTTTGCATCTCATGAGTTTTTCCTCTGTCCTTAATACTGTATGTGTGTGTGCATGTGTCAGTCTACTTGCTTTGATTCATGTGTGTGTGTGTGTGTGTATGTGTGTGTGTGTTACAGGAGGACTCTAGTCCTGTGTATCACAACATCACAGTTCTGAGCTCTGCCCCACAGACACACACACACTCAGACACACACTCAGACCAGCAGGATGACGTCCACTACGCCAACGTCCACTTCCCTCCCTCCAAGACCCAGGAGGACGTCCCCCTCTACTCCACCGTCCAATCACTGCAGCCCCAGAAACAGGAAGAGGATGTGCAGTACGCTGCTGTGAAGTTCAACCGGCCCAAAGCTGCCCCCCGGTGAGCATATCCTGTCACTACAACAACATAACACACGCGCTCTCATATCCTGTCACTACAACAACATAACACACATGCTCATGTGAATATAACCCACCTGGCTTGAATGCAATGCTCTCCCCCTGTATACCGTGTGTTGCGTGTTATTATAGTGTGTGTTGGTGTGATATAGTATGTGCTGTGTGATATATAGTGTGTTGTGTGATAGGCTATATAGTTGTGTTCTCTCATAGCCTAGTGTGCATTGTGTGATATACGTAAGGGATAATCAAGGAGTATCTCTGTTGCGCGTCGGGTGGTTCTTCACCTCCACGTCGTGCCTTAAAACCGTTTATACAACAGTTAGTTCTGGTTCTTGATTCTGATTGGCTGGAAGCCGTGTTAAAATACTTTGTAACACACACCTGGGACTGCATATCATTCCATTTTCAGTATTAATGCGCCTCCCATTTGATCCAATGCATTGTAGTTGTTGTTGTTGCTTGGCAACCCTTTTGTTAGGGGAACTATTTTGCTCGGTGGAATTGAGGGAATGATGCTTCGTTTTGAATAAATCTTAATATTTTACATTGCTGTGTGTTAAGTAACCGTTGTATAAAAGCAATAAACCACTCGAGGCCGGGGGGGTTCGAGTTGGCTAGGGGGGTTTTAGGCACACGGCCTCTCGTGGTTTATTGCTTAATTAACGCACGCCTACTCGTTGTTGAGTTTCATTATAGTCCCTCACTGCTAAATCACGTTGCACTATGGAATTACAAATTTAATATCATATTTCTTGGAGGAACAGCAATGACATCCAATAGTTAACATGGGTTTGGAACCGTAAGTGAAATGGAAAGTGTCCGTTACCTTTTCTTTCAGCAATGTCTCTCAGCCCTGGATACGACCTAGCAACCAAACAATGAGCCTAGCAACCCAAACTAGCTAATTCCATAGCATACTGTACCATGGAGGTATAATATAACTGGAGACGGCATTGAAAATGGCTGCCTATTCATTTCAATGAAAGTTGCTCACCGGCGCATGAAGCCATTTGACGTAGTGGCCAAAGCTCGGTATTGCAAGTCACGTGACGGCATGCGGCCCAAGACCCTTATTTCCCATGGTTTGTGGATTATGATAGATAGGGCTAGAAAAGGAAAACAAAATTTTTCTGGGTATCATTCAGCATCAGATACCAATCTAATCAATATAAACTTTTAATTCAATTGTTTTTTTTTTGTTTTTGAAGCCACCAATACCTGTATCGAGCGATTTGAAACATGTGCTGTGAACGAGCCTCGGGGACGCTGGTCGCGCGTTCATGAGTCCTGCGAGCTCGGCGGAAAACCCGTCACCATAGGAAGACCCGCCCTACTCTGCCTCTGATTGGATAGTTTTAAGGAAGTCATGCAATGACGTCGGCTAACAATTGCTATGCTTTTAGCAATGAAGCTGCTATGATCATGCTAATCATAGATATGAACGTATGTCTATGATGCAAATGATCATGACATGTGGTTACTTTAGGACATCGTTGGAAAAGATCTAGAGGGTAAGTGGGTCAATGTTGAATAACTAACATTATCTAATGTTACATTTCTTTAAATTAACGTCAACTATATTGATAGGCTAGGGAGCTATGCTAACGGTAGCTAATGCTAACGGCTAGGGTTAACTTTAGTTAACGTTAGTTAATTAACGTTACGTTCGGAGGTTTCAGATGTATTTCAATTTTAACAATGTAATGTTGAGCATGCTCAATGTGACATTGTTCATACATTGATTACAGTCTGTAATCTTGTCTGGCGTTATTTAGCTATAGTGGGCTGATGCTTGCTGCTGCTACTATAGCATTTGCCACATTATACATCAAATTAATCAAGCATGGTTATTGTTATTACCTGAAGGCATTATTACCATTGCAAGTAAGCATGCCATGTATATGCCATGCCTGGAAATCAAATTAATATTGTGATTCTTCCCCATCATAGCTCATTGTACACTGATATAATCATTCTCCTTGCTTTTGCTAATACTCATCTCTTTTATCAAACTTTATGCTAGGAAATAAATCTGGCTGTGATTCGTCGCTAGTGCTCATCCAGGCTGTTGTCATCTCCCGCCTGGACTCCTGCAACTCCCTACTTGCTGCCATCCTGCAGCGTTGGCCATCAGACTCCTGGAGAAAGCTGCTGCTGACCTGGTGTTCAACAGCCCCATGCTCTTCCACACAACTTCCCTACTCCGTTCTCAGCACTGGCTCCCTGCGCTGTCCCATCCAGTTTAGGACTGTGGTGCAAGCCTACAGGGCAAATGAACAGCTCCCTCCTACCTCCAGGCTGTGGTCAAGCTCTGCTGCCTTGAGGTGATTGGTTCCCCAGTTACTCCAAGCCCCCCTATGGCAGATTGTAACGGCCATGGCTCTTTTCTGTCCTGGCCTCACAGTGGTGGAATGAACTGTGCACTGATGTCAGAACAGAGCCAATAATACACACTGTTCATAGTGAGCCTAATTATTATTGATTAACTTGTACTGTTTCCTCTCTCCTCGTCAGTCATTAAAATATTTTCAGTGTTTCACAATACTGATGTATAACTCATAATTCATTATTTTGTCTCAGACCATTTCTGAAACAATCATCGGTGTTAGTATACATTTCCCTCCAATGTTATTGCTTGCCCATTTTTAACCATTTAACTACCAGACTGTACAAACAAATTGCACACCTATAGTATTTTCTATTGGTGATTTTTATTTTTACAAGGTATAGCCTACTTCTCCACTTTCTCTTAATGTTGGTATGAAATGGCAGTCAAACTATGCAATGATGTTCCACACTGTTTCCACACAAATTCCCAACAAATGTGGCCACCACACTGTTCAGGACATTCACAGGTCTTGCTCTCAGGGATCGGTAAAAGAAAGGGACATGGTTCCTCCATAATGTGCTAAGGCTCTGCTTAGATCAAAGGCTTGGTCATCAGAAAATATCACAAAGACAGTGATCACAAAACAATTAAAAACATGTCACCAACTGACCAACTTGACATGCAAGAAAACTCATGTCTTTGCACTGCCCTGTCCTGCTCCCAGTCCTGTGTCTACAACAGTGTATGCCTTAACCCTAGTCAAATTTCCTAGTCAAATGTGTGAACCATATACATGGCAGTAAACAAATCTTGAGTCATACAAACTGGAGGCTGCTTGACCCATACAAACTACTTTAACTCAATTTCAATAAACAACTTCAAAATATGGCAGACAGAAGAGCTGAACAGACTAGGTAGATGACTTGATGATCTTACAGAGAACCAAGGGAAATTGACTGGTATTAATGCTAAGGGTAATGAGGGATGAGGTGCAGCTGGGCAGAGCGGAGACAGGTGGCAGGTGATGCAGGAGATGGGAAGGTGAGTAGACAACAACCAAGCATGAACAGGAACTGGACCACTGGCTCCCCTTGACTGTCCAACCCATCCATCAGCGCCAGCAGAGTGGACACGATAGAGCCAGAGAGAGAGAGAGAGAGACAAATGCAATGTTAGTTTAGTTCCAATCGCCCATGTGCAACATCAATCAAGTACGCAGCCAAGCTGAAGAACCGAGTTACACCGGAGGCGGAGGCTCCGTGACAGACAGGCCTCACCTGTGTATCTGGTCCTGTCTGCTGGAGCGTACTGGGGCCAGCCGGTCTATCTTGTGGAAGAAGATGAAGGAGGGTCTCATTAGGTTGACCTGGGGAGAGACCAACAAACAGCCACCACAAGCTCTCAATCAACACTGAGGATGATGGTCGGGTATCCTGTCCAATAATTATACCCCCCTCCCCCAACCGCCACAGTTGCCCCATTGGCTAACCTGGTCAGAGAGAAGGCAGAGCTGATTATGTGTTCTGATTCACCAACCCACTTGCTAAGGCAGTCAGCTCCTTTCCTTATAGACACATTTTTGTTTCCCTGCCTACACTCGTTAGTCTGCATAAAATCCTCTAAGTCAGTGGACAGTTCATTCCGCCACTGTGAGGCCAGGACAGAAAAAAGCCATGGCCACGCCAATCTGCCGTAGGGGGGCTTGGAGCAACTGGGGAACCAATCACCTCAAGGCAGCAGAGCTTGACCACAGCCTGGAGGTAGGAGGGAGCTGTTCATTTGCCCTGTAGGCTTGCACCACAGTCCTAAACTGGATGGGACAGCGCAGGGAGCCAGTGCTGAGAACGGAGTAGGGAAGTTGTGTGGAAGAGCATGGGGCTGTTGAACACCAGGTCAGCAGCAGCTTTCTCCAGGAGTCTGATGGCCAACGCTGGAGGATGGCAGCAAGTAGGGAGTTGCAGGAGTCCAGGCGGGAGAAGACAACAGCCTGGATGAGCACTAGCGACGAATCACAGCCAGATTTATTTCCTAGCATAAAGTTTGATAAAAGAGATGAGTATTAGCAAAAGCAAGGAGAATGATTATATCAGTGTACAATGAGCTATGATGGGGAAGAATCACAATATTAATTTGATTTCCAGGCATGGCATATACATGGCATGCTTACTTGCAATGGTAATAATGCCTTCAGGTAATAACAATAACCATGCTTGATTGATTTGATGTATAATGTGGCAAATGCTATAGTAGCAGCAGCAAGCAGCAGCCCACTATAGCTAAATAACGCCAGACAAGATTACAGACTGTAATCAATGTATGAACAATGTCACATTGAGCATGCTCAACATTATGTTAAAATTGAAATACATCTGAGACCTCCGAACGTAACGTTAGCATTAACTAACGTTAACTAAAGTTAACCCTAAGCCGTTAGCATTAGCTACCGTTAGCATAGCTACCTAGCCTATCAATATAGTTGACGTTAATATAAAGAAATGTAACATTATATAATGTAAGCTAAGTTATTCAACATTGACCCACTTACCCTCTAGATCTTTTCCAACGATGTCCTAAAGTAACCACATGTCATGATCATTTGCATCATAGACATACGTTCATATCTATGATTAGCATGATCATAGCAGCTTCATTGCTAAAAGCATAGCAAATGTTAGCCGAAGTCATTACATATGACTTTCTATCCAATCAGAGGCAGAGTAGGGCGGGTCTTCCTATGGTGACGGGTTTTCCGCCGAGCTCGCAGGACTCACGAACGCGCGACCAGCGTCCCGAGGCTCGTTCACAGCACATGTTTCAAATGGGCTCGATACAGGTATTGGTGGCTTCAAAAACAAAAAAACCCATTGAATTAAAAGTTTATATTGATTAGATTGGTCTCTGATGCTGAATGATACCCAGCAAATTTGTGTTTTCCTTTTCTAGCCCTATCTATCATAATCCACAAACCATGGGAAATAAGGGTCTTGTGCCGCATGCCGTCACGTGACTTGCAATACCGAGCTTGGCCTGAAAGCCCATGGTGGCTTCAATGCGCCAAGCTGATCCTGGGGGCTTGTACTGTACCCATATATCTCTTGTAGCTACCTCATATTGCTAGATGAGCGAAGTGTAGGCTACTGCATATTTGCTGTGCAACATATAAATCGTCCAGCTGCCAAACCTAGTTGCCAGACACCAGGGCTGCGTTCAAATTCAGCTAACGGCGGCGAACGTTCGTCGCAAACATGTTTTCTCCAAACGGTCACATTTGATCGGCTTTTAATGAACGTTCCAAATAGTTCGCATAAACGCAACAATGTTCCAAAATACCGTTAGGCTACAAGCCTGGGTCCATTGTGATCCTCGTTCCATTACTGGCGAACTACCTCTCCAGACTGTTAGCTTCTGTTAACAAACGTTTGCGGCGAACACAAAGCTAACGGAAAATAGTTGGCTAACGTTCGCTGAATTTGAACGCACCCCTGATTGTCCTCAACTCCAAAAGTATTGTTTTCATGTCGTGGTATATCACTGTCGTATCTTACGTTCATTGTGAGTTTTGCGAGGACGGGATGTGTATAGCATTATGTGAAGCAACATGGTATCCAGCAATTGCCTCTTCACACTGTGATAGTCCGACCAACTCTCTCCTCTTCCGCCTCTAAATAGGCTACTGCCAGAGCAATCTTTCTACTTTTTGACATGACAGTAAAAGCCCAAAAGTTGCCATGTGCAATAATGTAACGGTTGGTTACAAGATGAAACGTAACTTGGGTAGAGTCAAGTAGAGTCAAGAATGTTGTGAATGTCAAGAATGACAGTGATAGGCTAACGTTATAACACAAAGTGAAAAAACTGTTTTTGATTTAGGGACAGTGAGGTGTCTGGCTATCATAAAGAGTTTGTGGGCAAATTGATTTGACAACTGGACAATGGATGCGTTGCACAGCAAATATGCAGTATCCAACACTTCGTTCATGGCTACTGTAGCTAGCAATGGTACAGCAGGCTATGGGATGAGCTCATTTGGGTTGCTGTCAAAGCCGGCGCATTAATTTAGATCAGTAATTAAACTTCAGCCGAACTACGTGTGCATATACACGGTTTTAACGCACGTCTGCTGGCCAATCAGAAAAGAGTATTACCCAGGCCATGGTATAATGTAGGCATAGTGTGTTGTGTGGTAAATAGTGTGTTGTGTGATATATAGTTTGTGTTGTGTGATATTTGTTGTATTGAAGCTTCTTTCTTTGTTTCTCTCAGAGCTGCTGTTCAGGACCCTGAGGACCTTTCTGAACTCTACAGCACGGTTACCAAAGTCAGAACCTGAACACACACACACATTGACTCACACATACTGTACACACACACACACTCACTCTCTAACACACACGCACACACACTCACTCTCACACACACATGCACACACACGCACACACACATACTCTCTCTCACACACACACACACACACACACGCGCGCACACACACACAAGCACACACACACATACACACACGCACACACACACACTGTACACACACACTCACACACACACGCACACACACACACACATACTCTCTCTCTCTCTCTCTCTCTCTCTCACACACACACACACACTCACTCTCACACACACATGCACACACACGCACACACAGATACTCTCTCTCACACACACACACACACGCACACACACATACACAAACATACACGCACACACACATACTGCATACACACACGCGCGCGCACACACACACGCACACACGCACACACACACATACACACACATACACACACGCACACACACATACTATATACACACACACAGCTTGGTTATCCATCTGAATCAGTGATGAGTATGTCTGTTTCTCCTTGACCTGCCCACAAAGCCATTGTGTGAGTAGGGGTGTGTAGTGAGGGGATTATATTATAAATATGCAAAAGATAATATACTGTATTAATGTTTGATAATAACAATGTTATTGCTTGGTTTGTATGGAGTGGCACAAGTTGAGTTGGTAAAGTTTGGAGACAACTGATCAATTTATATCACTGCACAAGGGAAGACCATCCAACCGTTTGTGCTGTACAGTCTGATTGATTGGTTGATTTGTTGATTAATTGATTGATTGATTGGTTGATTGATTGGTTTGGTGAATTGATCCGTCAGGCTCTTCTAACCCCCCAGTCTGCATGGGCTTACAAGCAATGTTTTGTGTTTGCAGTACTATGTGTATGTATATTATACAGTATTCAATTTACAGTATTATACAGTTAATACACATCACTTGTATATACTGTATTTTAAGCTTTTTATATTTGTAATAGAACAAGGCAATTATATTTTTCTAACTTTCATTAAATATTTCAGAATATCTGTAATGCTACAGTGTTATAAAATCATGAGAGTATATTGTTAGGAAGCCATTACTGTTTGTGAATAATGCTTATATTCTTTGTTTATATAGAGTGGCAGTTTGGGTTGGTACAGTTTGGAGACCACTGCTGTATTTGTATTGCACAAGGACAGACAGTCCAACCCCTCATACTGCACTGAAATATTGATTTATTAATTGATTGATTGTTGGATGATTGATTGTATTTTATTATTTTATATTAGTGTCTTTCAGATGCCCAGCCCACGTGTGCTTATACGTAGGGCCTTGTATGACCCTTATATTTCCTGTATACTGTAGCTGTATTGATAGTTATTCTATTCTTTTTTAACATAAGATATTTTCCAGTCCTGTGTTGGCATGAATTATAGCTGCAAGAGCATATTTTAATAAAGTTTGATGAATATACTAGATTCTTTTTTTTGCTTCAGAAGTGTTGCATTGTACAGGTGGCTATGGCCTCATTTGAATGAGTAATAAGTCAATATTTGGTAAAAGACACAGAGGTCATCTGTTCCTACATCCTCCTCCAATAGGCTTCACCCCAGAAGACCATCAATGACCAGTCATCACACCTTCCTCTATCTCTTTCTCTCTGTCTCTTTCTCTCTCTCTTTCTCTATCTCTCTCTCACTGTTCTCTCACTGAGCCCCTAAATAGAGGGGGGGGAATGGAGAGATGAGAGAGGAAGTAGAACGTAGAGAGATAGAAATAAAGCATTAAAAAAGCAGCATAAAACTGGGGGCCTGGGTCAATCTCTGGTGTGTGTGTGTGTGTGTGTGTGTGTGTACGTGCGTGCGTGTGTTTAAAACAAACTCCTCAACAGGATATCGAGGTGGCTCAGATGGAGTCTCTCTCTCAGTCACAGGTACTGAAGTCTTGTAGCTACCGTGGCCTGTAGCAATGCTGCCTGTTACAGGCTACATGATCAACCATGAAAACAGAGAAGTTAGTCAGTCTCATTCAAATAGAAAATGTCCTTTACAAGAGAGACCCGTGTCTCAGACCCACAGCTGAATGGAACAACAACTAGAGAGACAGATTATCATTATTCATTAGAGCTGTGAGGTCTTTCATTCACATGGACATCTACAACATGGACATCTACAACATAGACATCTACAACATGGACATCTACAACATGGACATCTACAACATGGACATCTACACATGGACATCTACAACATGGACATCTACAACATGGACATCTACAACATGGACATCTACAACATGGACATCTACAACATGGACATCTACAACATGGACATCTACAACATGGACATCTACAACATGGACATCTACACATGGACATCTACAACATGGACATCTACAACATGGACATCTGTTGGACATCTACAACATGGACATCTACAACATGGACATCTGTTGGACATCTACAACATGGACATCTACACATGGACATCTACAACATGGACATCTACACATGGACATCTACAACATGGACATCTACAACATGGACATCTACAACATGGACATCTACAACATGGACATCTACAACATGGACATCTACACATGGACATCTACAACATGGACATCTACAACATGGACATCTACACATGGACATCTACAACATGGACATCTACAACATGGACATCTGTTGGACATCTACAACATGGACATCTACAACATGGACATCTGTTGGACATCTACACATGGACATCTACAACATGGACATCTACAACATGGACATCTACAACATGGACATCTACACATGGACATCTACAACATGGACATCTACACATGGACATCTACAACATGGACATCTACAACATGGACATCTACAACATGGACATCTACAACATGGACATCTACAACATGGACATCTGTTGGACATCTACAACATGGACATCTACAACATGGACATCTGTTGGACATCTACAACATGGACATCTACAACATGGACATCTACACATGGACATCTACAACATGGACATCTACAACATGGACATCTACAACATGGACATCTGTTGGACATCTACAACACACCACATCCCAACAGCTTTTGGTCAAAAGTACCTTGACAGCTACTCCTGTGCTGTAGAAGGCCGTGAGGATCTCCGCTCTCCTGCAGTGTGTGAGTGTGGATCTAACTGCCACTGTTATAAGAGATCACTACCATGCAGAGTACTCTCACTGTATATGCTACAGTATTGCTAACTTACTCGTTACACACGGTGCAGTGCACTACAAGTGTATGTATACATTAGCATACTTGTACGCGACAAGTAGGCTATTCTTATTCACTACACAGAAATGGAAAACAGCTAGAATAGAACATCTCCTTGTGCTTCTGTAGGTGTTTGTGTTGCAGGTGTCAGAGGTCAGAGCTGCAGCAGAGTGACTTACTCCGTCAGGAGAGTGTGTGTCTTAAAGGGCTCCTCAGTGGACGTCTCCTGCACCTATAGCAGTTATCAACCCGTCACATCAACCCTCTGGTTCAGTCCCGCTTGGGTCCTAGTGCTTTGGTTCTTGGGTCCAAGTGCTTGGGTTCTTGGGTCCTAGTGCTTGGGTCCTTGGGTCCTAGTGCTTGGGTCCTTGGGTCCTAGTGCTTGGGTTCTTGGGTCCTAGTGCTTGGGTTCTTGGGTCCTAGTGCTTGGGTCCTTGGGTACTAGTGCTTGGGTCCTTGGGTCCTAGTGCCTGGGTCCTAGTGCTTGGATCCTTGGGTACTAGTGCTTGGTTCCTTGGGTCCTAGTGCTTGGGTCCTTGGAACGGGTGGCTGTTCGAAATGGGCGGATTAATTGCAGCTTTCTTGAGAACTGCTCATCCAAACAACTTCACACTCAACACTGCACTTCCATTACACCTGCCGAATGTCAACTTCATACAGTGATCGAGATAATTGTGAGACAGAGCCTACATAATACAGAGAGACAAGTATTCCTGTTGTTATAGTTAGAGTTAGTTAGTTAGTTAGGTAGATAGATAGATAGATAGATAGATAGATAGATAGATAGATAGATAGATAGATAGATAGATAGATAGATAGATAGATAGATAGATAGATAGATAGATAGATAGATAGATAGATAGATAGATAGATAGATAGATAGATAGATGATTTATCATGGTATGACATGACCACTAGAGGTCACCAGTGTCAAGAGTGTTTAGATGTATTATCCAGTGTAATATCAGTTATGTTCTGACCAGAGCACTAGAGGTCCCTAGAGAGCATAACTCACTCTGTCCCCCTCTCCAGGAGACGCAACAGAGGAAGTGATGTCACTGGGGACGCTCAGGTGAACATACACATCTCTGCGATTCAAGTCTTTCCTTGTTTACATGTTTAAAGCTCAGTAGTGTTTCCTTGTGTCCTCTCTCCTTGCTTCCTCCTCACTAGCTGTCCCTCAAACTCTCTCATGTAGAATCATCCGGATGTTTCTCCACCTGTATTAACTACTTATTGCATCTCCATCAGATTCCTCTCTCTCCACAGAGAGTCCAACCTGACCCCAGCAGTGACACGTACACAGCTTGCTACACAAGGAACACGACCCCTGACTGTGACATACTGGCTGTGAGTCTCTAGATAGACACTCATTCTTTATTTTTCTTCTTCTTCTTCATTTTTTATTTTTTTAACAAGGTACTACATGTAAATTCAATGTTCTATGTGTGTGTTGGTCTTCATGGTTTAAGAGGCCATTTCAACAGATACATATAGAGCAACACTATGACTGCCTTTGCTTACGCAATGTGTGCGTCTGTGTGCTCGCGCGAAAGTTGCAGAACCTACTCGCGCTTGTGGTGTATGTCTCCTTGACAACGCTCTCTTGAAGGGCGACCGACTGACAGACAGCAGCGCGGAGCTCAAATAACCTAGCCTACCTGACTGGTCTCATCATTCTCCTCTCTCTTCCTCTTCAATAACCCAGCCTACCTGACTGGTCTCATCATTCTCCTCTCCCTTCCTCTTCAATAACCTAGCCTACCTGACTGGTCTCATCATTCTCCTCTCTCTTCCTCTTCAATAACCTAGCCTACCTGACTGGTCTCATCATTCTCCTCTCTCTTCCTCTTCAATAACCCAGCCTACCTGACTGGTCTCATCATTCTCCTCTCCCTTCCTCTTCAATAACCTAGCCTACCTGACTGGTCTCATCATTCTCCTCTCTCTTCCTCTTCAATAACCCAGCCTACCTGACTGGTCTCATCATTCTCCTCTCCCTTCCTCTTCAATAACCTAGCCTACCTGACTGGTCTCATCATTCTCCTCTCCCTTCCTCTTCAATAACCTAGCCTACCTGACTGGTCTCATCATTCTCCTCTCCCTTCCTCTTCAATAACCTAGCCTACCTGACTGGTCTCATCATTCTCCTCTCTCTTCCTCTTCAATAACCTAGCCTACCTGACTGGTCTCATCATTCTCCTCTCCCTTCCTCTTCAATAACCTAGCCTACCTGACTGGTCTCATCATTCTCCTCTCCCTTCCTCTTCAATAACCTAGCCTACCTGACTGGTCTCATCATTCTCCTCTCTTCCTCTTCAATAACCTAGCCTACCTGACTGGTCTCATCATTCTCCTCTCTCTTCCTCTTCAATAACCTAGCCTACCTGACTGGTCTCATCATTCTCCTCTCTCTTCCTCTTCAATAACCCAGCCTACCTGACTGGTCTCATCATTCTCCTCTCCCTTCCTCTTCAATAACCTAGGCTACCTGACTGGTCTCGTCATTCTCCTCTCCCTTCCTCTTCAATAACCTAGCCTACCTGACTGGTCTCATCATTCTCCTCTCTCTTCCTCTTCAATAACCTAGCCTACCTGACTGGTCTCATCATTCTCCTCTCTCTTCCTCTTCAATAAGCTAGCCTACCTGACTGGTCTCATCATTCTCCTCTCTCTTCCTCTTCAATAACCTAGCCTACCTGACTGGTCTCATCATTCTCCTCTCCCTTCCTCTTCAATAACCTAGCCTACCTGACTGGTCTCATCATTCTCCTCTCTTCCTCTTCAATAACCCAGCCTACCTGACTGGTCTCATCATTCTCCTCTCTCTTCCTCTTCAATAACCCAGCCTACCTGACTGGTCTCATCATTCTCCTCTCTCTTCCTCTTCAATAACCTAGCCTACCTGACTGGTCTCATCATTCTCCTCTCTCTTCCTCTTCAATAACCTAGCCTACCTGACTGGTCTCATCATTCTCCTCTCCCTTCCTCTTCAATAACCTAGCCTACCTGACTGGTCTCATCATTCTCCTCTCTCTTCCTCTTCAATAACCTAGCCTACCTGACTGGTCTCATCATTCTCCTCTCCCTTCCTCTTCAATAACCCAGCCTACCTGACTGGTCTCATCATTCTCCTCTCTCTTCCTCTTCAAAAATCGTCGTATGCCCATCTGGAAAATTGTATTGATATATTAGGTTATAGGATCCGCTAGTTGTCATCAGGGAATTATAAAACCAAAGGCTTTACCAACGTGCTTGAGATGGGCAGGAGCTGTCGGCACGTCTAACTGTAGATATAACGGCACTTAGATTACTAACTAACTAAATGTATTTTAGACAGTAGGCTAGGCATTTTGAGGAGTAGGCCTAGGTGCCAGCACCAGTGTTTGGCCCAATTCAAACACTGGTTAACACTATGGTCATATTTGAGCGTCGATAGTTTCTACCTATGTTTTGTTGTAACCGCCGCTCACTGAAGACAAAATCCCTTCAAGAGTCTTCCGATCACCTCAGAAAGGAGCGGCACAGAGCGCGCGGCCTACAGGCTCTTAGTCTTATTGAAAATAAATAGTCCTAATGTGGGCGCGACAGTGGTTTTGAAAGCGCATTTAGGCAGAAATATTTAGTTGTATTTATATATATATAGCATAATTTGTATTATTGTTTTTTGTATCAAATGTTTGGTGTGGCGGCAAGGATCTTGCCGTGGCGGAAACGCTGCGTGTGTGTGTGTGTGTGTGTGTGTGCGTGTGCGTGTGTGTGTGTGTGTGTGTGTGTGTGTTTGTTTCAGAATGAGGACTCCAGAGACACATAGGCTACTCCCGTCTGGACATGAGGACCAGGTCCTACTAAAGTCCAACTGCTGGACGCCCCACAGGACTTATTCAGCAGTGTGTTGGTGTTGAGGATTGTAGAATTTGTTAAGAACATATGACAATTGAAGAAATGTTTGCTCTCTCTCTCTTTCAGTGTGTGTGTGTGTGTGTGTGTGTAATAATGTAAGATACTTTTGCAGTACAGTATTTGGCAGCTGTAACGTATAAAGTTTATGTTAATGTAAGCTACTTTAGCAGTATTTGGCGGCTGTTACGTATAAAGTGTATGTTAATGTAAGCTACTTTAGCAGTTAATGTTTTCCCTGGTACAGTATTTGTCTGTTAAGAGTACAACTGTTTCCATGATGTTTAGCTGTTAACTGACTTATACTATCAATGGCAGCGCTACACTCTTAAGAAACTTCAGCCAGGGCGGCTGTGGCTCAGGAGAGTGGGTCGTCCGATGATCGTAGGGTGGGTGGGTAGAATCCCGGCTCCTCCTGACGACATATCAAAATGTCCTTGGGCAAGACACTGAACCCCAAATTGCTCCCAATGAGCAGGCTAGCACCTTGCATGGCAGCTGCCACCATTGCTGTGTGTATGTGTGTGTGAATGGGTGAATGAGAGGCCTTCACTGTAAAGTGCTTTGGGTAAAAGCGCTATATCAGTGCAGTCCATTTACCATAGTGTTATTTCCTCATTCCTGTCAGGGTCAGGGATGCAGCCATGGTGTTAAGGACAGTAGGAAGTGTGTCTGTGGTCTTCCTCTGCTCTAGGACAGGTATCTATGATGTCATTCATCATCCTGTAAATCCACCACTTTATTTCCTGTAGCCTTGCTTGAGACCAAGGCCTGTCTTCACAAAGAGCCTTGGAGTACTAGAAGTGCTGATCTAGGATCAGTCTGAACCTCTATATCTTGCTGACTGAGACCAGATAGACAGGACTGATCTGATCTTAGATCAGCACTCCTACTCGCTAGAGGCTTTGTGAGTACGGGCCCTGAAGACCTGAGTTCATACCCAGGCTTTAGCTTAGTGGGCTAGTCCTTGGGTCGGGGGGGTGCTGTATACCTGGGTTACTCCGTGATTAAAGGACATTGTTCTCATAACTCTGGTGTACTGATGAGTCTTTTGGGTGTCACATGGTAGTGTTTTTTTCCACAAGTCTCTGTGGCTTCCTTTTACACTTAGCTCAGCTCAGCAGCTACTGCTCAGGACCTGTGGACACGCCCCGCCATCCTCACCCCCACAGTCATGTGACTAGCGAGGTTAGAACCTGTGCCGTCAGCATGTTAAAAGATTGAGTTAATGCAGTCAACCGTAGCTCCATTTCTGACTATAATGTACAGATATGTGTTTTACTACTGTATACAGTATTGTACATGAACATATAAAAATAGTGCAGATTAAAGGAGCTACTCTGTAGTGTGTAGTGTGCTGCAGAGTCTGCCAAGTGTCACTTGTGAGCTGTAAAAGGTTGTTTTTTCACACCTCGCTGAGTGGTGTTTCTGTGGTCGACTTTGACACTCAACTCCTCTGCTGCAGCTCGGCGTTGACACACCATGTGACGCTTTTGACCCCCGCAGTCATGTGACCGACCAATAGGGTTTGAGCCTGAACTCGTCAGTGTGTTACAAGACAATACTAGCCCCCTGACCTGATGAGGGGGAGGAGGGGAGAGAGAGAGGACATGAGGGGGAGGAGGGGAGAGAGAGGACATGAGGGGGAGGAGGGAAGAGAGAGAGGACATGAGGGGGAGGAGGGAGAGAGAGAGGACATGAGGGGGAGGAGGGGAGAGAGAGGGGACATGAGGGGGAGGAGGGGAGAGAGAGAGGACATGAGGGGGAGGAGGGGAGAGAGAGAGGACATGAGGGGGAGGAGGGGAGAGAGAGAGGACATGAGGGGGAGGAGGGGAGAGAGAGAGGACATGAGGGGGAGGAGGGAGAGAGAGAGGACATGAGGGGGAGGAGGGGAGAGAGAGAGGACATGAGGGGGAGGAGGGGAGAGAGAGAGGACATGAGGGGGAGGGGGGAGAGAGAGAGGACATGAGGGGGAGGAGGGAGAGAGAGAGAGGACATGAGGGGGAGGAGGGGAGAGAGGACATGAGGGGGAGGAGGGGAGAGAGAGAGGACATGAAGGGGAGGAGGGGAGAGAGAGAGACATGAGGGGGAGGAGGGAGAGAGAGAGGACATGAGGGGGAGGAGGGAGAGAGAGAGGACATGAGGGGGAGGAGGGGAGAGAGAGAGGACATGAGGGGGAGGAGGGAGAGAGAGAGGACATGAGGGGGAGGAGGGGAGAGAGAGAGGACATGAGGGGAGGAGGGGAGAGAGAGAGGACATGAGGGGGAGGAGGGGAGAGAGAGAGGACATGAGGGGGAGGAGGGGAGAGAGAGAGGACATGAGGGGGAGGAGGGGAGAGAGAGAGGACATGAGGGGGAGGAGGGGAGAGAGAGAGGACATGAGGGGGAGGAGGGGAGAGAGAGAGGACATGAGGGGGAGGAGGGAGAGAGAGAGGACATGAGGGGGAGGAGGGAGAGAGAGAGAGGACATGAGGGGGAGGAGGGAGAGAGAGAGGACATGAGGGGGAGGAGGGGAGAGAGAGAGACATGAGGGGGAGGAGGGAGAGAGAGAGAGGACATGAGGGGGAGGAGGGGAGAGAGAGAGGACATGAGGGGGAGGAGGGAGAGAGAGAGGGGACATGAGGGGGAGGAGGGGGAGAGAGAGAGGACATGAGGGGGAGGAGGGGAGAGAGAGAGGACATGAGGGGGAGGAGGGGAGAGAGAGAGGACATGAGGGGGAGGAGGGGAGAGAGAGGGGACATGAGGGGGAGGAGGGGGAGAGAGGACATGAGGGGGAGGAGGGGAGAGAGAGAGGACATGAGGGGAGGAGGAGGGAGAGAGAGAGAGGACATGAGGGGGAGGAGGGAGAGAGAGAGGACATGAGGGGGAGGAGGGAGAGAGAGAGGACATGAGGGGGAGGAGGGAGAGAGAGAGGGACATGAGGGGGAGGAGGGGAGAGAGAGAGGACATGAGGGGGAGGAGGGGAGAGAGAGAGGACATGAGGGGGAGGAGGGGAGAGAGAGGGACATGAGGGGGAGGAGGGGAGAGAGAGAGGACATGAGGGGGAGGAGGGGGAGAGAGAGAGGACATGAGGGGGAGGAGGGAGAGAGAGAGGACATGAGGGGGAGGAGGGGAGAGAGAGGGGACATGAGGGGGAGGAGGGAGAGAGAGGGGACATGAGGGGGAGGAGGGAGGAGAGAGAGATGGGACATGAGGGGGAGGAGGGGAGAGAGAGGGGACATGAGGGGGAGGAGGGGAGAGAGAGAGGACATGAGGGGGAGGAGGGGAGAGAGAGAGAGGACATGAGGGGGAGGAGGGGGAGAGAGAGAGGACATGAGGGGGAGGAGGGAGAGAGAGAGGACATGAGGGGGAGGAGGAGAGAGAGAGGACATGAGGGGGAGGAGGGGAGAGAGAGAGGACATGAGGGGAGGAGGGAGAGAGAGAGGACATGAGGGGGAGGAGGGAGAGAGAGAGAGGACATGAGGGGGAGGAGGGGAGAGAGAGAGGACATGAGGGGGAGGATGGGGAGAGAGAGAGGACATGAGGGGGAGGAGGGGAGAGAGAGAGGACATGAGGGGGAGGAGGGAGAGAGAGAGGGACATGAGGGGGGGAGGGAGAGAGAGAGAGGACATGAGGGGGAGGAGGGGAGAGAGAGAGGACATGAGGGGGAGGAGGGGAGAGAGAGCGGACATGAGGGGGAGGAGGGGAGAGAGAGAGGGACATGAGGGGGAGGAGGGAGAGAGAGAGGACATGAGGGGGAGGAGGAGAGAGAGAGAGGACATGAGGGGGAGGAGGGGAGAGAGAGAGGACATGAGGGGGGAGGAGGGAGAGAGAGAGGACATGAGGGGGAGGAGGGAGAGAGAGAGGACATGAGGGGGAGGAGGGAGAGAGAGAGGACATGAGGGGAGGAGGGAGAGGAGAAGAGGACATGAGGGGGAGGAGGGAGAGAGAGAGGACATGAGGGGGAGGAGGGGAGAGAGAGAGGACATGAGGGGGAGGAGGGAGAGAGAGAGAGGACATGAGGGGGAGGAGGGGGAGAGAGAGAGGACATGAGGGGGAGGAGGGGAGAGAGAGGGGACATGAGGGGGGAGGGAGAGAGAGGACATGAGGGGAGGAGGGGAGAGAGAGAGGACATGAGGGGGAGGAGGGGAGAGAGAGAGGACATGAGGGGGAGAGGGGAGAGAGAGGGGACATGAGGGGGAGAGGGGAGAGAGGACATGAGGGGGAGGAGGGGAGAGAGAGAGGACATGAGGGGGAGGAGGGGAGAGAGAGAGAGGACATGAGGGGGAGGAGGGGAGAGAGAGAGGACATGAGGGGGAGGAGGGAGAGAGAGAGAGGACATGAGGGGGGAGGGGAGGGGAGAGAGAGGGGACATGAGGGGGAGGAGGGGAGAGAGAGAGGACATGAGGGGGAGGAGGGGAGAGAGAGAGGACATGATGGGGAGGAGGGAGAGAGAGAGGGACATGAGGGGGAGGAGGGGAGAGAGAGGAGGGACATGAGGGGGAGGAGGGGAGAGAGAGAGGACATGAGGGGGAGGAGGGAGAGAGAGAGGGACATGAGGGGGAGGAGGAGAGAGAGGGACATGAGGGGGAGGAGGGAGAGAGGGGACATGAGGCGGAGGAGGGGAGAGAGAGAGGACATGAGGGGGAGGAGGGGAGAGAGAGGGGACATGAGGGGGAGGAGGGGAGAGAGAGAGGACATGAGGGGGAGGAGGGGAGAGAGAGGGGACATGAGGGGAGGAGGGGAGAGAGAGAGGACATGAGGGGGAGGAGGGGAGAGAGAGAGGACATGAGGGGGAGGAGGGAGAGAGAGAGGACATGAGGGGGAGGAGGGGAGAGAGAGAGAGGACATGAGGGGGAGGAGGGAGAGAGAGAGGACATGAGGGGGAGGAGGGAGAGAGAGAGAGGACATGAGGGGGAGGAGGGGAGAGAGAGAGGACATGAGGGGGAGGAGGGGAGAGAGAGGACATGAGGGGGAGGAGGAGAGAGAGAGAGGGACATGAGGGGGAGGAGGGAGAGAGAGAGGGGACATGAGGGGGGGGGAGAGAGAGGACATGAGGGGGAGGAGGGGAGAGAGAGAGGACATGAGGGGGAGGAGGGGAGAGAGAGAGGACATGGAGGGGGAGGAGGGAGAGAGAGAGGACATGAGGGGGAGGAGGGGAGAGAGAGAGGACATGAGGGGAGGAGGGAGAGAGAGAGGACATGAGGGGGAGGAGGGAGAGAGAGAGAGGACATGAGGGGGGAGGAGGGGAGAGAGAGAGGACATGAGGGGGAGGAGGGGAGAGAGAGGACATGAGGGGGAGGAGGAGAGAGAGAGAGGACATGAGGGGGGAGGAGGGGAGAGAGAGAGGACATGAGGGGGAGGAGGGGAGAGAGAGGACATGAGGGGGAGGAGGGGAGAGAGAGAGGACATGAGGGGGAGGAGGGCAGGGGAGGGAGTGGTGTGGGGGGGGGTAGGACTACTCTCTCTCTCTCCCTCTCTCTCTCTCCCCCTCTCTCTCTCTCCCTCCCTTTCTCTCTCTCTCTCTCTCTCCCTCCCCTCTCTCTCTCTCTCTCACTCCCTCTCTCTCCCCCCCCCCCAGCTGTGTGGATGAAGGGGCCTGTTTGACAACATGTGTATGACATGTTAAGCCTACATCTTCACTAAATGTGTCTTGGTGGGCAGGAAAGTCCTGGTTGCGAGATACTTTTCACAAGAACACCATAGAGTTTAGGGTTAAGGTTAGGGTTAGGGTGAGGGTCAAGTGTAGGGATAGGGTTAGGGTTAAGTTAGGGTTAAGGTTAGGGTTAGGGTCTTCCTTAACCCTAAACTCAATGGTGTTATTGCTAAACTCGTTGCGAAACGCGTAGGATGTTACGCGTCCTGGTTAGAGGTATGCAGGGCTGGCTGTGGGGTGGAGGGAGGTTGTGCTTTGCCTCCCCTCATGTTCCCAACCTGATTATATCTCTGTCATGTAATATTACATCTGCATCTCGTGCAATTCCTGTACATACAGTACAGGCTATGTCTCACTCTTTTAGCACTGTCGTCTTTTTACACATTTCTCCCGATTTCTTCTCTTTCTGCTGACATGCAGGCAGTTGTGTATGTAAATAAAGAGGAAGGAAGCCATGTTCTGTGCCCTAGTTCTCTGGCTACATATGATTAGCATCAACCACAGATCACCTCACTGCTCAGCCCAACACACTGCCAGTAAGTCTGACAAGATCTTCCACTCGGTAAGCACCAGAGCACCACTATGTCTTTTAAGTTTGTTTTTGATGATTATTTATTGATATATTTATATGTTATTGTGTATGTGTATTATATGTGCATAGGTATTACTGTTTGTTATGATGACAGAATGACACATTGACAGTGTTGTACATTGTGCGGGTGGCTATAGCTCAGGAGGTAGAGCGGGTCGTCCAATGATCATAGAGTCGGCGGTTCGAATCCTTGCAGATGCCACCATTGGTCTGTGTATGTATGGGTGAATGAGAGGCCCTCATTGTAAAGCGCTTTGGATAAAAGCACTATATAAGTGCAGTCCATTTGTGTTATTCAGTTTGGTGTTTTAAATTTTAGACTATTCATTATCAAACTGTGTTTAATATGTAATGCTATCTGTTCAGAGCAGATCAGGGTACAATAGCCTACTATCGTGAATCCTATGAAGTATTTCAGCTACCTGATGGGTTTGATTAGTGCAAGAGAACCAATGGAATTGTCTTAAAGCATTCCTATTGGCTAAAGGCTCAGTCTCCAGCTCCTAGCCCCACCCCCAGTGTTCTCACAGAGCTTCTTGGGAGAGACTGTTTATTAGAGGTACAAAAGTATTCAGTTATTAAAATGTATTTTGTTGACAGCTGCTGTTTCTGTCAGACTGTAGGATGGGGGATGCAGCTCTGACGTTGAGAACAGCAGGAAGTGTCATAGTGGTTTTCCTGTGCTGTGTGGCAGGTAGTGTATCTATGACCTCATTCATCATCCTTTACCTCTTTAACACTTGACCTCTCTCTGTCTCCAATTAATCATTTTTAGAGATCTATACATGAAACAGGGGTGGTTGTGATGAGGAACCTTGCTTGAGACACATGTTGTTGTTATACTGTATCTGGGCTTTAGCTTGGAGAGCTAAGGCTAAGGTTGGGTAATGCTGTCGACCTTAGCTCCATTCCTGTTTTTGACTGTTTTTCCATGTTTTTGACAGTTGTTTGATGTAACTGACTGTCAGGGTTTGAACCTGATCTGGCCAGCGTGTTAGAAGATAGTGCTAGCTCCCTGAGCTAAAGCCCTGTATTGACCTTGGGGAGCTAACCCAAGTCTGCAGGTCTCAGGCAAGGTTACACACCGAACCACCTCTGCTACCGCTGCATATGAGCCTTTTTGTGCTTAATCTAATGTCCTGTGTGTGTGACTGTGTTGCAGGGGTGCTGGGTCAGTATGACTTCACAGTGTCTCACACCCAGCCGAGGGTCTGTGTCTTGAGAGACTCATCAGTGGACCTGCCCTGCTCCTATACTCATCCCAGAGGTCAAACAGTCACAGAAACAGAGTGGTATACCTGGAAGTCTGGTGTGTTGAGTAACATCAAGGACCAACTAGAGTATGCAGGTCGTGTGGAGTACCGTGGGGATAAGGAGAGAGACTGCACCCTGAGAATCACACACCTGAGAGAGACCGACGCAACAACATATTACTTCCATTTCAAAACAAGCTCCTCATCATGGTATTATGGCCCAGTTGGAGTCTCCCTCTCAGTCACAGGTACTGAAGTCTTGTAGCTACCGTGTCCTGTAGCAATGCTGCCTGTTACAGGCTACATGATCAACTGTGAAAACAGAGAAGTTAGTCTGTGGTTGCTGTTCATGATGTTATTTTTATTTCCTTTGTCAAGTCTTTGTTCATAAGGTCAGTCTCATTGAAATAGAAAATGTCCTTTACAACAGAGATCTGTGTCAGACCCACAGCTGAATGTAACAACGAGTAGAAATGGTGATCGGAGAGCACAGACCTCCGCCCATGAATGCATTTTGTGGCTCTGTGCGCATGCACGTACATTTGAGCAGGACTTTTTTGGTATTGCTGCATTCGTTAGGTGGAGAGCTTTGTGCCAGTCCAAACCAGTGTCTCTGTGACCTTCGCTCGTCAACATATGGCCGTTTCAATCACCCCCATTGACAGTGAATGGGGAGGATTTTTCACTCCTGTGATGAGTAGTCAGTGCACTCCTGGCTCTCCCCCCACACCCCCCAGTCCAAACCCTGTGTCTCTATCGCCCCCACACCCCCCAGTCCAAACCCTGTGTCTCTAGCGCCCCCACACCCCCCAGTCCAAACCCTGTGTCTCTAGCGCCCCCACACCCCCCAGTCCAAACCCTGTGTCTCTATCGCCCCCACACCCCCCAGTCCAAACCCTGTGTCTCTAGCGTCCCCACACCCCCAAGTCCAAACCCTGTGTCTCTAGCGCCCCCACACCCCCCAGTCCAAACCCTGTGTCTCTAGCGCCCCCACACCCCCCAGTCCAAACCCTGTGTCTCTAGCGCCCCCACACCCCCCAGTCCAAACCCTGTGTCTCTAGCGCCCCCACACCCCCCAGTCCAAACCCTGTGTCTCTAGCGCCCCCACACAGGAAGCTGGTTTCGTTCTGAGTTTTGTTGTAATCCATGGAGCCGCCTTGTGATTCGCATCTGCGCAAAAATGGAATGGTTCCTAAGTTGGCCTCTGCTTCTCCTCTCCCTCCATTTTCATGAAAACTGGTCTGGAAGTTTTTGTTTTTGCGTGATCCTGTGGAGAAATGAACGGGCAGAGTTACCCTGCTTGTTTTTACCCTGGAGAAATAAGTGGTTCTCAGCCTAAGTCCAAAAATGACTGGAGGTGAATGGAGGAATCATTAATGCATGTTTAGCCCTGTTTTAAGATTACTTATGATCATATACAATGGTTCAGATCAAAACGTTGACAAAACTAGCACTTTTGAGAAAGTCTGATAATTGCTCTACCACCGTTTTGGTCATACAATGGATGTGGGTGGGCACCGTGAAAAATCATTTATTCATAGTTTGGTCAACGTTTTGAGCTGAACCATTGTATATGATCATAAGTCACCTTAAAACAGGGATAAACAAGCATTTTCCCTTTACTACTCCTTTAATGTACATCATGTTTATCTTATTGTAAGTGAAGAGCAGAGTAGTTACAGTAAAAGTTATGTCTCTTTCACCTGAATGTTATTACTGTTCCCTCTCAGACCTGCAGGTGACTCCTTCTATCAGGGGACAGAGGGTGACCTGTAGCTCCACCTGTTTTCTGACTGGTAACCCCTCCTACATCTGGTACAAGAACGGACTTCGACAACAGACCACATCCCAACTGCTCTATGTCTCCAGTTACACTGTTGACAGCTACTCCTGTGCTGTAGAAGGCCGTGATGATCTCGGCTCTCCTGCAGTGTGTGAGTGTGACTAGATGTGTTTCTTCTGTGTCTGTAGTGACTATTTATAACATGATACAGAAAAATATGAAGAAAACAATGTGGGTAAAATAATCTTGATTATCAAAAGGCCAAACAAACTATCCAGGAACAAACAAATGAACAAGTGAACCAGGTAGAGGCCTGGCAGCCAGCAGGTCAAATACTGAGTCATTCTAAAACTTGTTATAACATAAAAACTTATCTTGTTTAAAACAAAGAAGGAAATAGGAGGGAAGTAGTAGATATGATGGTTATTCGAGGTGACATCAAAATAGTTAAAACATCTCATTGTACCTAAAATGGCCTCTTGGTCTAAAACATGTTGATAAATGATTGTTTATTCAGTGCATGATATATTTCAGGTGTTCAGGGTACGGAGTGCTGGAGTGTGAATTACTCCAACAGGAGAGTGTGTGCTACGAAGGGCTCATCAGTGAGCATCTCCAGCACCTACACACACCCCATTGGTCATACGATCAGCAGAACCTATTGGTTTAGAGTAGAGTCTAGAAATCCTGTGGATATGAGACAAGATGATATATATAACGATCGTGTTGTTTATGATAAGAACACAGTGAACCATCACACCCTGACAATCAACAACCTGAAAGAGACTGACTCAGCGGAGTACAAGTTCAGACTGATATCAAACCAAGGAGAGAAATATAGTGGCTTTCCTGGAGTGACTCTGACTGTCACAGGTAATCAGACATATAAGTCATGACATCACAAACACCAGTGCCCAGACATTGATTTATGTTCATATTGAACATGTTCAGATGTGTATGTGTTTTATCTATTGATATATGTTGATAATTGTTCATAAATGTTGATATACAGTATGTTGATATAATGGCTATACAGTATGTTGTTTTTATGATTTTGATGATTGTTATTATTATTATTATTATTATTGTTATTATTATCAGATGTTGCTGTGGAGATGAAGCAAAGATCTGTACCCGAGGGAGACAGAGTCTCACTGACATGCAAGACCAGGTGTACACCAGCACCCTACACCTCCTGGTTCAAGAACGGAGAGCGCCTGACCAACCCAACGACCCAATATGACCTCCTGGTCCTGAACCCAGTCAGCAGTGAGGATGCAGGCAACTACTCCTGTGCTGTAAAAGACCATGAAGATCTCCGCTCTCCTAAAGAGACTCTCACTGTTACATGTAAGTCTGCTATTTTCTAAATTACATTGTTTTCACAATGACTTCACATTAACATTATTCATTAATTTACTCTCTTTTGAATCTTTTTTTTTTTTTTTTTTTACCAGATAAACCAAAGAGCTTAAATGTCTCAGTCAGTCCCTCTGGTGAAATAGTGGAGGGCACTTCAGTGACTCTGACCTACAGCAGTGATGCCAACCCACCAGTGGACACATACACCTGGTACAAGGAGAAGGACACCTCATCTAAAGCATCTGGACAGAGCTACACCATCACTATCGTCACATCTGAGGACAGTGGAGGATACTACTGTGAGGCTCGGAATAAACTAGGATCCACAAAGTCCCAACGTGCTCCTGTTATTATTTTGTGTGAGTATAAACTCTCTCTCTCTCTCTTTATTCTGAATATTCTATGTTCCACTGTTTTCTAAGGTAGTTTAAAGCTGCAGTATGTTAAATCTGTGCCATGAACCTGCTACGAGCAAGATACAAATAAGCAATTAGAGACAATTCTGTCTAGCGGGGTAAATTCAGTCAGCTCTATTATGATGGTTTGTGGGGTTTTGTACGCCACACTCCCGTAACGCCATAGAAATATTCCCTGTTTCTGATTGGATCTCAGCACGCACACACACCAGGCGTGGCCACACCTCTGTAGGAGGAGTTTCTTTTTTTCTTTTTTTTTAATGCTCTAATAACCTGACACTATTCTAATTGCTGTAGCAGAGCAGAGCAGTCTACAAAGACACATTTTTCACAGAATAGCTCACAAAAAACGTATATACTGTACTGTTTATCAATGAATGTGAATTTTACTGTCTCCTAGTCAAACCAAGGAAGCCCTCAGTCTCAATCAGTCCCTCTGGTGAAATAGTGGAGGGCACTTCAGTGACTCTGACCTGCAGCAGTGATGCCAACCCACCAGTGGACACATACACCTGGTACAAGGAGAAGGACACCTCATCTAAAGCATCTGGACAGAGCTACACCATCACTAACGTCACATCTGAGGACAGTGGACAGTTTAGCTGTGAAGCTCGGAACGGTGTTGGACAAAGTATTTCACACAAGGTCCCCATCAATGTTTTGTGTAAGTACACATTCTCTCTTTCTAATGGAGCTAAGCTCAGTGTAGCTGGTTCTAGCTAGTTCAGTCAGTGATGCAGCTGTGTTCGTCATGATGCACACAGGTAACCTCAGCTGTGTTATGTCAGTCTGATAGGCTGCTACCTACTATGGTGGCTACTTAAGCCAACATGCATTCACGCACGCACGCACGCACACGCTCGCTCGCTCACTCACTCACTCACTCACTCACTCACTCACTCACTCACTCACTCACTCACTCACTCACTCACTCACTCACTCACTCACTACACTGCATGTCTATTTGCCTTGCTGGCTGGCTGACTTAACTGTAGTTAGTTTGGTAGTATGGGCTAGTGCAGCACTGCAGATAATATGGTTGTTTGTCAATCTGCATAATTCACTTTGTCCCCCAGTCAAACCAAGGAAGCCCTCAGTCTCAGTCAGTCCCTCTGGTGAAATAGTGGAGGGCACTTCAGTGACTCTGACCTGCAGCAGTGATGCCAACCCACCAGTGGACACATACACCTGGTACAAGGAGAAGGACACCTCATCTAAAGCATCTGGACAGAGCTACACCATCACTATCATCACACCTGAGGACAGTGGAGGATACTACTGTGAGGCTCGGAATAAACTAGGATCCACAAAGTCCACTGTTGAGGTGATCAATCTGCCAGGTAAGATACCGTCTCTTCTGTAAAATGTTACACACCAGTAACAGAGTTCTAGTTTGCTTGTTCTACACGGGGAAGTTGTAGTTAAAACATACTTGGTTTCTACAGTGATTGATTCCACCACAGTCCTGTCAGGGAGGCCATCATCTCTGGCTGCAGCAGTAGGAACCACAGCTGTTCTCCTGGCCGTCATCCTCCTCTCTGTCTTCCTCTACCTCAGGTCAGTCATGGATTCATCCCTGTATTGTCAAGTTAGAAACGGATGGCTCATAATAGATCGATATAAAATGTCAGGTTGTATGAAAAGATGTTTCACGTTACAGTATTTATTTAGTGTTCTCTTCTCTGAGTAGCAGAATGTGTGGAGATGCTGATCATCTGTAAAAGTAGTATAGTATTGATTGACAGACTGATTCATTCGTTCATTTATTCTTTCTTTCTTTCTTTCTTTCTTTCTTTCTTTCTTTCTTTCTTTCTTTCTTTCTTTCTTTCTTTCCTACTTTCATTAAACAGTAAGAAGAAGACTTCCAAACCTTCCTCTGATCCCAGGAACCCAGCAGATAATGGACAGGTGAGTGAATGTGTGTGTGTGTGTGTGTGTGTGTGTGAGAGAGAGAGAGAGAGAGAGAGAGAGAGAGAGAGAGAGAGAGAGAGAGAGAGAGAGAGAAAGACAGTAAAAGAGAGAGAAGAGAGTGTATGTTTGCATCTCATGTGATTGTTCCTGTGTGTGTGCATGTGTCAGTCTACTTGCT